>NC_092858.1:149651635-149745872 GCF_032062135.1 Pyxicephalus adspersus
GCATCGCGGGATCGGGTGAGTATGATTTTTTTTAATTACCGGTATATTTAACGTGTATTCGGTGTATAAGACGCACCCACTTTTCCCCCCCAGTTTTGGGGAAGAAAAAGTGCGTCTTATAGTCCGAAAAATACGGTAGTCAGTTAAATTAGTCACAGTGGTGTCTGAATTCTTTTGCTGAATACAGTGAAAATCTAAGGAGCAGACAGGGCAATTCCATGCCATCTGAAAACTCTAACCATTTCTACTTATTTTTCAGCATTTTCTCTTTTCTCTAAACTTCGTGGGGATGTTGATGATGATGATGAAGATCTTTCGGAGGCAGAAAAAAAGATAGTTTACATGTTGAAGAAGGCCAAGGTTAGATAACATATAAAGGTCCTGAACTTTTGATTTATGTTGACAAAGTGTAATTGTGATATATATTACATTCTGTATACTTGTGTTCTTCCATCCAGCTGTATAGATAGTATACTGACAAAGTTTAAAGTCAAATCAGCGAACACAAAGGCGTGTTTTTTATAGAGCAGTGAATCTGACATTGCCTGAAACATTCCCTGGTGGAGAATCTTCCAGGTCAATGTGTTATAATGGCAGGAATTGATTCTTCACCTTCACTGCTTTATAAATAGAACTCAAAATATTGCTTGGTGTTTTTTATGTTTTTGACCTGTAATGTACATAGCTGTATATTTATAACAATATTTCTAAACAATTTGTATAGAGAATTAATTGTTTTGTGGAAATTAAATTGGGCATATGAGAAGTGCACTGTATACAAAGTTTAAATTAGTGTGAATAATTATAAATCCTGTAATCTGTACCTACTAACAGGTAGTCAAAAGTTTGTGTTCATTAATTACCATTTATAATACTCAGCTCACACCTGGCTATATCTGTACTCCCTTCACTTTGTCCTGGCAGGGATCACATTATATCTCTGTTATTCCAGGGTTTTATGCATTTTACAGCCTGCAAATGCTTGAACTTGTCTTGAAAAAAAATATTGTACAAAGTCATCCAAGCAGAAAATACAACAGTAAAACAGACACTAGAAATGGTCAGCAAATATTAAAGGTACATCAACTCATATATTAAAGCGTACCTAAACAACTCTTTTATTTAAATTAAAAAGTTTGCTTGTTTGTTTTTTTAAGTGCAACACCCTTGCAGCACTGCCTCGGCAATCAAGAATTAATGAGAGCTCAAGTGTCCCGGGATACCTACATCATGCATCCCGGTAGGCTCTTGGCTCCTCCTTCTGCGCATGCCCGAGCTTCTTGGGCATGCACAGAAGGAGCCCTTTCAGCAATAGATAAAAAATTGCAGATCTCACGCTGTGAGGTTTACTTCTGCTAAAAGATTCCTCAATCAGGTGCAGAAAGGGGACGGGATATCTGGAAATCATGGCTTCCTCTGCGTGTGTCAGAAATGAATAAACGTCATTCTAAAGATTGTCAACAGGAAGGGAAGAAAGAAGATGATGGTGGTGACCTGCTAGGGAACAGGGAAAGGGAACTATCACACGGTTAAGTCCGTAAGTACAATCATACAAAAGACAGTTTTTGTGCTTTCTTCCATTGTTTTATTTCACTATATGAAAACAGGTTCAGATGCTACATTTTGTTTTTTATAATGGTAATTCTAAATGAACAATACAAAAAAATTGGAGTTTTATTCTTTGCTTTTATTAGGAAAAGCACAGATTTACCTTACCCCAGACATTTGAGGTGAAATATAACCCAACATTATGTAAGATTTACTCTCTGATCTGTTTTTTATTCGGTAGCTCAGCATTATGAAAGAGGAGATGGATGAAGCAGAAGAGATTTTACACGAGACTCTTCATCTAGCTCAGGAGTGCAAGAGCAAGCGTGCCATCGTTTACACCTATGATCTGGTATATCGCTGTTTTACCTTATACAGATAGCTTAACAAACATAATGCCCCAAAATTTGAGAGTCTCCATGTGTGAAACAGAGAGATGAATATCCACAAGCTCACTTTCAGCTGAAAAGTGCTGGGTGGTGCACCCAGCTAAAAGGGTCTGGGAGAACCCTGCTCAATTTGGAATAGGACTTTTGGGGATGTTCCATGCACCAACAATGTATATTGTATGAAAATTAAAGGGTTTGCAAGCTGAAATGAAAAAATATTGGAATTATTACTAAATATTTCATGTATCAGTTGTAAATGTTTTCTCACTCTTTTAGCAAACATGGAAAGTTAGACCTTTCTTAGATTTTAATTATGCCATCAAGCTGATGTGATCAGAATGCAGCCTTTGCCCTTTTCTTTGTCATGGGTTATGAAGAATGTGCAACAAACATGTTAAGCTGAACTATCCAATTTTTTTAGCTAATAAATAGTCGTTTTATGGGATATATTTATTTGTTGTCTTTTCCAGATGGCTAATTTGGCACTATTAAGGGGCCAGTATGACAGTGTGAGTATACAGACAGTTTGTTTGCCTTCCTATGAAAACTATTTAAATGTTGTTGTATTTTTTGTTGTATTAAAGTGCAAGTGCACATTGTGAAAAATCTTAGTTGCTTTACGTTTAGGTCTGGCTTACACTTGTCCACGGTATTAATGCATGCAATTTAATGTACATTATTTAAAGGTGGTCTATGTATTTTGAATAGTCTGCCAAAAAACATCACCTGATCCATTTTTTAAAGTGCAAAAAGTGACAACGATGTGTCATGGCATTCTGCAGGTACAGATGTGTTTCCTTAGTGCAGCCTTTCTCAGTTTTTTTAACATAGAGAAATCTCTCAAATAACTTTCAGGTCTTGGGGAACCCCTTAAAATTCTTACATTGTTCACAACTCGCAGCACATTAGTGTGGGGGTAAGTGGGAAGAATGTCACCCTTACAGATATCCAAAAACATCATTGGTGTCACCTAAACCAGCGGTCGCCAACCAGAGAAAATATTGGTAGTCCGTTTCTTTGGTCAGTGCGCCCCCCCAGCGGAGTCAGACTGGGGGGGCACCCCGGCCAAAGCCAAGGACCATGTCCCCTGTACGGATTGCAGGCATGTTGGGGTGGGCAGGTTGTGTCTCTGGAGAGTGGGCAGGTTCTGGCATAATGATGTCTTCCCCTTTGAGTGACACACGGCTCCCTGTGCATGCACGATCTGGGGTCCGTGAAATTAGTGGTCTGTGACAACCTAAAGGTTGGTGACCACTGACCTGAGAAGCACCAATTACTTATTGCTCTAGAAGCCTCTGGAGGAGCCCTAGGGTATCAAAGGACCCTGGTTGAGAACCACTGCCTTAATGCACTGAGGTGTCACTTAAAATGAATTCCACTACAACTCACCAACAAAATCTATGTAAACCCAGTCCTACTCTTTAGCATTAGACATGGCACTCGATCAACTATATCCATAGGTTTTTTTTTATCCAGGATGTATTTATTTCCCTAGTGGTTGAACTTGATGGACTCTTTTTGAACCTGACTAACTATGTAATTTTGCACATATCTAATTGCCTTATACAGGTAATTAAATTCCAAACAGTTGCTAAGACTGATAGCAAAGAGCAGAACTCCTATGGTCAAGCAGAACTGATCTTCTCTGGCCTAAATCATTTTAATTATTTTTTTTTATATTATATGTTATAATGAAGACACAAACAAAAATATTTTTTGTAGCTGTATTTTTCCAATCAAATTCCAGCTTAACTGTTACTTTTTTGGATATATGCAAGATTTTAATTTTACTTTTTATTTATTTTCAAGGCAGAGAGGTTATTTAAGACCACTATGGTGTACATGCTTGATAGTGGAACCAAACAGGTAAATCTTGTTTATTTGCTAAATTTCCTATTTGTTTCTTTATGACATTTTATTAACAGAATATTTTTTCATATTTCCTAGGATGACAATTCATTTCTCGAGGTCTCCCTAAAGCTTGCCAGTGTCTATGCTGCTCAAAATCAGTGGGTATCACACAATGTGCAAAGCCATTTTCTACCACAAGGTAGCAGTGTAACATCATTAGACAGAACAACGTAACATGGACATGTTCTGATTCCTTAGGAAGGCAGTAACACCACATACAACATATGTGTTCATTGGTAAACCCTAAAAAAGCCCAAGTCTGTAAAATGACAGGCAAAACATGCACATTTTGTTAAAACAAGTATTTCAGAATTATATTTTCCAGTTCACTTTCTCTGTTACTATCACGTTTCACACCGCATATACCAGTGTTATGTAGACTGAACACCACTCCAGTTACTCCATAACACCAATTAGACAAAATCTAAGTGCTCATTCTTATTAAAAAAAATATTTATTCTTGGGGTTTTAATCATTCTACAACTCTCAACTGTATTACATCCACTGCAGGAAGGACTTGGCGGTGGCAGGATACCAGTTCTGTATCTTGAGTTTGGATGAAAGGACTGAGAAGGAAAAAGACGCGCCACAGGAAATAATGACAGGTACTAAAAAAAGGCTAAATACAGCTATGCAATGTACAATTTATCATGATAACGTCATTTAATAAATACATCAGTGTCTGTATAAGTGTAAAGTAGTATTTTCTTAAAAATAAGATGACAGCAATAGAAGTTAGTCTTAAAGTAACCATAGGCTGTTCAGTAATGAGCCATACTGCCGATTCCGATCATCCTTTGCAATGTTTTCTTCCTTTTTGACATTCTTGGAATGATGACCAGCTTCTCTGGCACTCATTTAGCCCAGGAAGCAGAGTTCAATAAATGTTTTTAATCCTTAATCAAACATAATTTTTTTGTTCAGTGTTATCATTCACTTTGTGCCTATTAGCACACGTGCAGTGTATTCTACATTCAAGGCATGCCTTTTCTTAATATGTGTCTGTGTGCTTTTGTCAGCATTAAACCAAACTTTCAGAGCCTCTAAAGAATGGTGTCATATCTAGTCACATGCCCTACTCCATGACAGCTGCATAGCTAGGATAGGAGGGTTTGGTTACCCTGTAAAAGCTGTGAGCACAAGCCTGAACCTTCCCTCTCTTATAGCTCATAACACTAATATTTGTTTGATGAGAATTAGCATTTCATTACACTTTACAAGCTGTGAGCTTGTGAGTTGGCAAAAAAACAAGAAATGTAGAAGGATTCAAACTGCTGTCAGGAAACATTCAGCTGAAATGCTGGCATTCATTCATTCTTTCATTTATAAATGAACCTGATATGCAATGATATCAAATGAAACAAAATAAAAAAATCAGAAGTTGTAGGTAATATCTCCACTCGTTGCCATTTTCCTTCTCCCAGATTTTAATACTTATCTCCCTTATTTCTGCATATTTATTATTTTACTTATTTTGTGCTTGCAGCAGAAGAAAAATCAAACACACGGCTTCTCCTAGGTCTATGTCTGGATTCGTATGCACGTTACCTGGTGAGCCAATCCCAGTTGTTACATGCACAAGTCATGTATGAGAAAGCACTACAAATCTGTGTAGAGGAACAAGGCGATCTGCACCCACAGGTTAGTAGTAAACCAAATAAACCTAGGTCACAGGTTCAACAATTACCTTGACAAAACTGACTGCTAAGTACTACATATGCAGCGTATGTCTGCTTATTGGAAGACCCCCAGATATCACTGGGAAATTTGTTTGCACTGGCAAGCCAGATTCCTATAAAAGCTTTTATAATAGTTTTGTACTGACATGCATGCAATTAGTATTTCTTTGACTTTTTCTGTTAGTGATATCTATGTTTTTTGTTTAGACTTTTATGTGTGGCTTTCCTGATCCAAAAAGAAAAAAATAATCAATTTGCTTTAAAGAGACCCTGTCATTTTCGCCTGTACACACACTGAGCAATTTAAACACATATGTGCAGTTCTCACACTACTCTTTAACTGATCTCTAACTTATTAAGTTAAAGCATCTTCTGCGCAGAAGTCTAACCCTTCCTGCATGGAAAAATACCATCAGTGAACTCCCATTACCAGAAACTACTACAGTGGGAACAAAAATCTAAACTAAGTTTAGATTAGATTAATCTAAACTGAGTGTGCATGTGAGTAAAGTCCGAGGTTCTAATGTGCATAATGCTTTTAAGTTGGTAACCCAATGTTTGGCACTCTCAGTGTCTTCATCAGGAAGGGTCTTCTTTAAAACACAAAGCTGGTAAAATGTTTACTAGTGCATGAAATATAAATCTATCCAGAGTTGTATCAACAACTGTTTTGTTCAATTAGTTGGGTCCATGAAAACACAAACCTGGCATTACGTTCAGGTTTCTCTGTTTGTTCAGTAATTTTCCAATAAGACTGCAATAAGCATGTAAACAGTTTCCCTGTCCAGTCATAAATATGTTTGTTTTATGTCACACAGGCCATCACACTGCTCAATGACTTGGCCACAGTGATGGAAGCACAGGGTCGCTATGATGAAGCTCACACCTATGTCAGTCAAGCACTTCATCGAGCTATAAAGTCAGACCATCCAGATTACCATATCCTGCTCAGCAATATGGCCACAATTTTCATGCATCAAGGTAAACAAGTGAACAGGAGGCACACCTTTGGCCTGTTTATAGTTGTCCAATGTCTTCTTTCCCTACATACTAAATCCCAACTTCAGGATTCCATTAGAAATGTTTCCACAAGCCCTTCCCTTACACAACCTGTTGATTGCCTGAATACTTCCAAATTGAGTTGAAATTAGTATTCACTTGACTGTAACTTCTTTTTCCCCAATCCCAGTGTCAGCATAAAGTGGGTAGGGGTCAGCTTTGATGCATTTTAATGTTCTTAGTCCTGTGCTGCCTGATGATGCATGATTTATATTCCAGAGGACCACAGGGTTTATACCTTTAGGGGCCCTAGAAGAGGTTGGGTGATGATTGCTTTTCCAACAAGCCAGTGGTAAGGCAAATGATGAAGAAGCATAATTGTGGAACAGAATTGTAAATTAATATTGAGGGAAGATCATGGCATAGCAAACAAAATTCAAGTGTAATATATATTAAAACATTTATTTAATGGAACAGATGTGTATTACTGTAATGTCTACTTCTGAGTGAATTTATGTCAGGGCTGCAACATTTTAATGGTTTAATTTGAATAGGCAAATTTCCAGCTGCTGTTCTGATTTTTTCTGAAAAAGTCTAAACTCTTGTCCTGAATGCTCTACATGGCAGAACACAGCCCCAGAGCCAGTTAGCAGTGTCAAAGCTCATAATTCTAACCTAGTGAAAGAGTGACATTTGAAAAGATGATAATCTTTGGGGATAACCAATGTGTATAAAATCTATAAAGGTAAATAGATTCATCTGTGTGATCTTTGCATACTTTGTGCTCTCAATAAAGGAGGAACAGAAAACTTGCTGGCTGCAGAGCGGATCTTCAAGGAAGCACTGATAAAGGCAGAGGACAAGAAGGATACGCCATCTGTTCAGTATATCCATAAAGGTCTATCGGAACTTGCCAAGAGGAGGGAAGAAAGCCAAAATATCTAAGTGCTCATTTCATGAACATTACAGACAGATTTCTATACTACTTGTGGATGTTCTGCTTATTATTGTAAAGTATGCATTTTGGTTGCATATAGAATTTTTTCTTACTGCTATTACCTGTAAGAAATCCTAAATTGTACTTGTAAATAAAATCTATCTAATTGTTGTAAATTCTGCTTTCAACTGTTTCATAAAAAGTAAATTTCCTGGCTTTGTAAAGGCAGTCCTCAATTTTGGAATATATTAGGTTCCATTGAGGTAATCCAGATTGGATGGTGGAGCGCAGTGAAATCCCTGTCCCTGCAGCGCTCGTTATGTGTTTATGACTGGTTCACAGCTGTTTAACTGGAAGGTATAGGAGGAAAACCAGAAAAACTGCCCATCGCTCCAAGTAGCTGATGGGGAGGTGCAATAGGCAGGACATGTGAGCTCTGTAGTTTACAGCAGGGCACCCAATGTTCTAGTTGCCCGGGCACTTTGGAATCATCACAATATGTATGCCCTACAATATAGCATAATCAGCTGATGCAATTTAATAACAAATTCAATTAAACACATGTCAGCTAATGTTACTCCAGTGATATAAATACTGACTAGCAAAATTCTTAGCAGTGGTTTAATTCTGAAAAAAAGAAAGCCAATATATGTGAAAATATGACAAAGATTAAAAACCACCCCAAAAAAAACAAACACATAATATAAAATATTGTGTATTTCCATGGATGAACACGGCAGCCAAGAATCTTGCATTTCTAGGAAAGCCCATGAATGTAGCCGTCAGCCAGGTTTGCGTTATGCAGGAAGGTTGAGCTGGATTAGAAGCTGTTTTTTCTGTCCTAGGTTTTAAAAAAAAAACTGATTTGTTTCTAAAAGTAATCTAAATGTTTTTCTTTTTTACTTCAAATACTCAAGATCCACAATTTGTTAATATGATTCCTAAATTTTATGTAAATTAAGATATCGTTTTTGTCTTCACACTTTAATATGTATAAGGCAATCCAGATCTCAGAAAATTGTCAGATGCAAAATCTGCAGGAAAAGACATGCAAATACGCCTAAAAACTCAGTGCTCAGATTCAGCAAGGAAATTTGCTAATTGGTCACAAAATCTTGCTTGGCTGCTATGAGATTCTCAGCTTTAGCAGGGAATTTAGTCAACCTGAACACGACTAGGAAAGTAGGATTTAGATTATACCTTTATCATAAATTTGCATGGTTCCAGACACCAACATATTCAGAAAGTAGACACAAATCTGTACCTTTTACAGTGTAACTAACTTCCCATGCAGGTCCAAGACCACAATGTTTGTGGTTGGCCTTTCTAGGAAAGTCACCCTTTTCAATCTGACTATAAAGACTAAGGCTATGTACACATGCGCAATAATTATCGCTGGAAAGAAAGAATTAACAACCGAATGTCTGTTAATCGTTAAAAAAAAGTGGCCAACAACGCAGATTAACGAGGAATGACGGATCGAAATGAATGACTGTCCCGGCGGATCTGATTGGGCGATGATTGTTCGCTGTCTATTGTGTGTATGGTCGTTCAGTGATTGTGGATGTTTCTGCGGAACGCTTTCTTCGGTACACATCACTTCCTGCATTGTTCAAACGAACATATCTAGTGTGTGTACATTATTGGTGGTTAATCTTTTAACAATCGTATCGTTACAGCATGTACAGAATTAGGCACTATATGATCGTTCAAAATATTTGTGAATAATCGTTGATCGGTTGGTAATCGTTTTGGTTAATTTTACCTCTAGTGCCCGGGGATCGCAGTGAAATCCTTGTGTCAGTGTGTGATCCCCTGCACTAGAGGTTAAGTGGGGACCATTCAAAACCTCTAGTGCTCCCTGATTCTCCTTTACTCAGCCACGGCTGCATTCATTGATCAGCACAGCCTGTGGGACTTTTTTTTTTTTTTTTAGAAAATTTGATCTCGATCGGCGATTTTACACCGTCCGTTCTCGCTTACAATGCAGAGCAAAAGCCTTCAACATCTATATTTACATCCACCAGAGATAACTATTTCACCTTCAGTAATTTAAAGATAGCAACAATTACAATAATGCCTCAGACTCGATCAGACAAGTTATCATCCCTGCCATACTCTCTTTCACACTCAAGTTAAGTGATCACATAAATGGCTGATGAAACTGAAGTCTCTTGTTGCAGCATGAGCATTCTAATACAAAAGGGAATTAATGAACATATACAGTACATTATTGGCCAGACACCCTTCCGAGCAAAGTAAAATTGTGCTTATCTGTATTTCCAGTGCGTATAGACAAGTGTTGTCATAAAATAAGGATAAAGCACAGAGCTACATTTTCTCTTGTAAAGGTAAAACCCTGTTTTTTTTCAAATAAATATTATCAGGCCTAAATTGTCCTACAAACTGCATTACAGCACTCTAAAAGGGGCCTGGCACCCCCCCCTATATACTCACTATAACTAAATGCCCTCTCTCTCCCGGGGTTTCTTCCACCTTTAAAGTGGAAGTGATCAGGCAGGTCATTATTGCAGAAAGGGAGACACTCCCTTCTCCTAACCTCATCCCCATTCACCCTACCCATAAGTCCTTACCCCTCTCTCTGGCAGTCTATGGAATGCCAGATCTGTTGGCAACAAATTAACCTCCATACACAACCATCTCCTTTCTAAGTCTCTGAACTTTCTGGCTCTCACTGAAACTTGGCTTTCCTCCTCTGACTCTGCCTCTGCTGCTGTTCTCTCCTATGGAGGCCTGCACTTTACACATACCCCAGACCTGGCAACAAAGTAGGGGGTGGTGTGGGTCTCCTTCTCTCACCTAACTGTACATACAGAGTCCTTTTTACCCCACCCGCTCTCATTTTCACTTCATTTGAAGTCCACTCTGTCTGACTCTTTAGCCCCTTACCCCTCATTGTTGCTGTTGTGTACCGCCCCCCTGGCCCAGTATCACAATTTATGGATAACTTTGCATCCTGGCTCCCTCACATTCTTTCCCATGACCTGCCCACCCTCATCCTTGGTGATTTTAATGTTGCAATGGATGAGCCCAACCTTCCCTCCTCAGCCAAACTGCTCCCCATTACCTCCTCCTTTGGACTCACACAGCACATCAATGGCCCCACACACATAGCCGGACACACTTTAGACCTGGTATTTTCTAAACTCTGCAACCTCACCCTCCTTGACAACACACCATTGCTTTTTGCCACTGCGCATGCGTGAGATCGGCAAAGTGTTTCCTTTATAAAAAAAGCCTAAACAAACACAATTTTTACCTTACATAAAAGGGTTTCCTAACGTGTTACAATACATTGATCACACTATTACACCACTGCATCAGATTATACTCTTAACAAAATGTTGGAACAATAGGAAGTTGCTTTAATACACAGCACTGGACTATTGGATGAAAAATCAGACATATTAAGGGGGCATGCATTGGAAAGTTGGAACAAGGAGTAGGGGGTAGGTAGAATATTGACACTATATTAGGGGTTACTGGATATCTATGGCATAAGCAACAGAACACTAATTTGCTATCTTGCCCGGACCACTTTTTGACCACCCGGTCCAATGTGATGTGGTGTACAAAGGGTACAATTTTCATGGTAATGCTTAAGCACAATTGAAGTGTATTTGTAGCCATGATTTATTGTTTATTGGAGCACGAAAGGGTTAATACCCGTAACCTTTCTTCATACTATGTCATACATATATACTATATTATCTGTGTACAATTCAGGGGAAAATGCTCCTGATTTATCTCGCTGCACCAGTGCCTGACCTGGAAGAATGCCAGTGAGAGCCACCGTGCAACCGCTTTCCTGCAGCTAAGGTAGCCTCATACAAGCCTTTGCCAGATAGATAGGGGAGAATAACTGGGAGGTCAACTGGACAAGAAATAGGAAACCAGTTGTGTAAAAAACATAGAAGAGAAAGCTGAGATTTTTTCACGGCAAGCTTAATTGTATTAGATCATAATAGAATAAATTCACACATAGTTCTTGTGTTACATACATAAGTTAAACAACTTGGTCACTCCCATTAAAAACCTAATGGGAGATAGGACCTTGAATCTATACAGAGAATCCCTAATCTATGATTCACGAAGAGTATGTAGGTATAACATCGTGTGACCTGACACCTTTCGCCTAGAGGCTTCTTTAGGGGATTTATGGAGAACGTTACGTTTAGTAAATAGCTGGAAAAATGAGGGATTCCTCATTAGGAAATATGGACACATTTAGTTCCACATGGTTTACTTGTGTTGAGCAGTGTTAGGATATGCCAAAAGCATCTCAAGCGCTGTACCAGGATGTGTATAGCAGCCAGGTACAACTATGTGTACAATCTATTCTATTATGATCTAATACAATTGCGGTGAAAAAAAACAGCCTTCTCTTTCCTGTTTTTATATACTTATGCATGTATTGAGGTTGGCGCCTATGTATGATTTTTGGAGGCAGGATAGTATATCTTCTAACGTATATATGGAAACCAGGGGTGTACCCAAAAAGCTACCCAAGCTTAACTCCTGGGTAAAGAGATATATTTCTGTTACTGACTTCTGAAGCTAATGTTGTGGGACTTTAAGCGTACCTAAACTCTGAAATTTCACTTTACATAAAAGGGCAGACAACCCAGGTTTTTTTTTTTTTTTTTAAGTGCGACACCTTTTTTTTTAAAGGGTGCAGCACTGCCCCCTTATTCTCGATCGCCTAGGCGATGAATGGTATTGCAAAGCCTCCGGGATACCTATGTGACGCATCCTGGGAGGCTCTTGGGTGCTCCTTCTGCGCATGAGCCCTTTTGGTGAAAAGAGAAAAATTTCCCGATCTCACGCATGCGCAACGCCGATCTTGCGCCTGGGTGGGGTGACATAGGAAGAAGAACCAGGAAGAAGAGGCGAAGATGGGGCAAGCCCGGAGACGGATACCGAGATGACGCGGGACCTGATGGAAGACACCTCCAGGACCGATCGACTGCACTGCAGGATGCCAGGTAAGTGTATTCTTTAATATCAATAGGAGGAAACACCCAAACCCGCCCTGGAAGGGAGCTGTACTTCTGGTGGGCACTAAACACTGTGCGGCTATAAATGTTGTTCTTTAAGATGGCCCTGAGCACAATCCAGGGTTTTTCTCAGCTCCTCCTTTTTTTTTTTTGTTTACTGGACAAAAAATCAAGTAACTAAGTAAGAACAGACATCCTATTTTGCGCAAAAACATTTTATTACAATCCATGTATAGAATTAAATGAACGCTGTGAGAAAAAAAAAGCCTCTAATATACCAATCAGTGTTGAGATTGGTAACAATCCAGTCTATACACATACACCTATTGTATTCCCTGGAGAATATATTCCTACAAAGGATAAAAACAACCGGAACCTAAAATTCACAGACATGATTTTGCAATTGTCATTGCTAGTGCAGAAAAGCTTCTTCAATGTGGTAGGTTTGATAAAAGCAATATTAAAAAAAAAATTATTATTATTTAGTTATTTTCTTTTTTTAAATACAGTTTTTTTTTCCTTAAAGACATTGAGGAGACAACCTCAGCAGTGTATGCACTAGAATGACTCATATGTTTTGCCACTGGGTTAAAAATGAAAATCCAGAAACTTTCCAATGGTTCCAGAACTGGTGTCCTCACTCCTAATTACTAAAAATAAAGAAAGAGAAAAAAAATAAAGAAACCCCCAAGGTGTCTCTTCTGGTCTCCAGCCAAAACCTGCTAGATGGTCTTTAAATCTGAAGTGAGTAGTTATAAGGTGCAGCACAATTAATATAATTAGGGTTGGTAGTTTGCCATCTAGAAAGCAAGGGAAAAAAACTTAAAAAAAAAATGATAAAACAAAAGTTCCTCTTATGGAGAGGTAATGATTTAAAACATACATACACCATACTAGAGCAAAGGAAAAAAAATAAAACACTGCAAATATTTACATAAGAGATTTAAAGACATTTTGATTTTTTTTTTTTTACAAATATCTGTGAATTGGAAGGTGTCCAATTATCCACTTTTTCTTTAAAACATCTTTACATATTAACGTGGACCTTTAAATCTTTACTAATTACATTCTGCTAGTACTTGGCCATCACAGGCTGATATCCATTTAAAATATTTTACACGGTTCTGTGATTCCCTGTGTAGGAAGGTGGCCCCGTGCTCCACGGCCTGTGGCTCCAATTACAAAAAGTCTTTCAGGCTGTGAATATAGACATCACCGCTGGAACCCTCAGTCATACATATTTCAGTCCAAAGTGTTTCAGTCATCGCTGTCTGATAGGGTTTCATACTGTGATGAGAGGAGGGGTGCTGGTTCTCTCTCCCATATTCTGCTCTGTTGGTGGGCAGAGCTCTGTGTAATGCTGGAGGCCATAGAAGATGGAGGAGTGCTGTTCAGCATTCCCATAGTCAACGGGTTGAACGGGAATTGAGTGGACCCTGAAATGAGATAAAAACATTTGATTGCACTTCAACTATAAGCCAACCTTTTGCATACTAAGTGGAACAAAAATTCATCAGAGGATTGTAACTACGATACATAGGTTGAAAAAAAGACACAAGTCCATCAAGTCCAACCACTAGGGAAATAAACATATCCCAGATATAAAACCCTATGGACATAGTTGATCCAGAGGAAGGCAAAAAAAAACCCCTGGTACAATCTGTTCTAATGGGAAAAAAATTCCTATCTGATATTGTGAGGCAATGAGATGTTCCCTGGATCAACAGTCTCTGTTATCTTTACTTTAAAGCTTTAATATCCAGTTATATTCTGTGCTTCTAGAAATCATCAAGCTTTTTCTCAAAGCAATCTATAGAATTGCTAAAACTTTTTCCTGAGGGAGCCGATTCCACATTATCACAGACCTTACTGTGAATACTGTGTGGAAAGGAAGTATTCAGTTTTGATTTTTTTTTTTTTTAATGGAGTTTTTCTTTACTAAGTGTACCCACATACATCCTAAACTTTACAAAAATAGATAATATATGTTTAATTTAAGCTTTCTCTGTACAGATTCTGCATTAGCAGAAAACAGATAAAATAGAAGCTGTTTAGTCTTCATTTGGGTACCAACCTGAATTGGGTGAGGGGTTTGCTTCCTCTCTTCGCGAGTCATTATTAGAAGATCCTGAAGCGCCGCCTTGCCCTACCCCCATTAGGACGCCATGATCCTCTGACTTATCATCGAAACTGCCCATTAAAGCTTTGCGGATTATATCCTCTAGACCGAGATTACTGGCTGGATCAGCAAAGGAATGACCTCGGGAGCTGATGGCACCTGTAAAAATGAGAGAAATGTTGAAAAGTGAAGTAAAAAAACACAGCTGAAAACTCATCTATGTGGACATAATGACCTAAAGCATATCTGGGTTTATTATGTATTTTGGTCATATAAATAATGTACTTTATACTGATAGCTCATAATGTGACAAATCAAGTATGAGCATGCCTTTTATTGTAAAGGTTTGTTTGGAGTTCAGTTTATTCTGATTTGCTCTTTTGGTTATTCCCATTGACAGGGCATGCATGCTTGAAAAAACATCACTTATAAATTCTGAATACATTTATTCATCCTACTCTTCAACCACTGAGTGACTGACTGATGGAAGAGGCCATCATTTATACAGAAACAAAACAAGCTTTCTGCTTAACTAACAATTAATATAAGGAAAGGAGCACCATTTCCAGCGTCTGCCTGACTCTCCAAGTATAGAAAAGCTGCTAAGATGTCAGGACAAGCATTTCTGCATTTAATGTCCTAAGGTTCCCTTACAGAAAAAAGTTTACAATGGGAAAAATACAAATCAATTATGTGTAAAGCAATATATGTGGCTAAAGATCAGGACTGACTTACTTATCCAATACCCCACCTTCAGAACATTCCATTACTCATCTATAACCTTCATTGTGCAGCATGCTCAGCACTGACTCTGGCAGAAATCTTTAGCATTGTACCCATTATTTGGTTTACAACAATAAAGCACATTTGTGGGTACAGCTCTGAAGATTTTGGCCAGAGGATGGGTATAGGATGGGCACACTTTACAGTAAAGTCCTCAGAACACAGGTGTTCAAGGCAAGTATAACCCATACTGCAAATTCAGGGTTTGCAGAAATGGTGCCCTCATTTAAATCAGAAGCTATATGTTGATCAACAAGCGCAAACACAGAACGGCAATTATCTCTTCTTACCTGAGGTAGTGACAGCTGGCAGGTTAAATATCTCTGTTCCAGGCTGAGCAGCTGCTGTAATAATAAAAATTCAGAATTTGTTAATAACACTAAAAGATACTTGTGCTCAAACAGGAATATACATTTTGAAAAGCAAGGCAAAGAATTAAAAATGGGTTCAGGACAGCTTTTACCATTAAAGCAGGCCAAGCTTTGGAACACATTAAAAAAACTACAAATGCAAATATTGTAAACTCACGTACAATGTTAACTATATCAATATATCCATATTTACATCTGCCACCTTCATTTATTTGAACATAGCACCAATTACATTAATGTCAACTAAACACATTATTATTTTGTTCTGTAACCCCTCCTTCAGACTTTTCTATATATGAACACAAAGTGCTACAACTACTTCAATTCACTCTACATAAGTCCAGTGAATGACGTTAATGTGTAGCTAATGCAGAGGAAATCTCTTGTTGATGCATGATTGTTCTAATACAACAGAGGGTCTATGAACATATATGAGGGGGGGCTGAGAAGTTCCTGGCTTTGCCCCTTTCCAGATGAAATAGAAAAATGAGCAAATATCAGGTCTTTGTGATTCTTAAAACCATTTTTTCTTTTAGTGAGAAGCTGTGATGGCAGAGGCACAACCAAGTTTCACGTTGTTGGAGTTACCGGCAGTCATGAAGTTTTTGTTTCTCCAGGGAAAGTCAGCAAAGGACCTAAACATAAACATTGCGGGAGAAGTGTCCTTACTACAGCACTGTGAAAACCTGGATATCTCGTTTCAAGACTGGGCATTTCACCCTTGAAGATGAGCCCCACAGTGGGCGGCCCCCAACCTCAACTGACCCCGCAACCTGGGATGCTGTCCATGAGCTGATTATTCAGGACCCGAGAATATCCGCAAAAAAAGATAGCCCAGATACTTGACATCTCACGGGATCGTGTTGGGTTTGTTATCACCACTATCCTGGATATGTGCAAGCTTTCAGCGAAGTGGGTGCTGAAATATTTGAACATTGATCAGAAGTAGGATGGAGTTGAAGCATCCAAAGCCGTTTTGGCCTATTTTGAACCTGCACAGGACTTATGGCTAGGTTAGTGACTGAGTATGAAACCTGGCTCTACATCTATGATCAAGGAACAGTCAAAGGAATGGCGGCCGAAGAAGTTCCTAACCCAGAAATCAGCCAAAAAAGTCATGGCTTCCGTTTTGTGGGACAAAGGCAGTATTCTATTGGTGGAATACTTACCTCAGGGCTCTAGTATCACTGGACAGTATTATGCTAACCTCCTGGACCAGCTAAAAGAGGCAATTAAAGCATACCTATACTCACAAAATCAACTTTGGCTTATGGATAACATAAGCCCAAGTTATAATCATCTGAAAACTTTTTTTTCAGCTTGCTTTTACCTTTAAACAATAAAAACAAATTCTGCCCACACCCCCAGGTCTCTGTATTGCCTAGGCAGTGAACTGCAATCTGGGAAATGCTGTCCTTGGTGGGAGTGTTTCTAATCCTATCCCACTGCCCTAATTATGCAGATTTATTTGTCACTGTGCGACTGCTCCGTCTGCAGCTGCTGAGCTTGTGAGCACTGTGTGCAGAGGGAGGGGGAGAAGAGGAAGAAAACGTAAACTTGCCAGTCACAAGCTGGCCACTTCTAAATACTTCAGAAATCATTATATATTGCATGGATACAAGCTGACCCAGCCAGTGCCACCAGGGAAGACTGGCATTTTAGTGCAAGTAAGTAAGAGAAGAATATTAATTAAAAGACTAGTTTTTGAGTATAGTTCCTCTTTAAGAAAAAACGCAGTGGAAAGATGACCAAAGCGATCCTTTCTTTGCAGGACAATGCACCTGCGCACACATCCAACGTTGTGCCTGCCAAATTGAACACCCTGGGTTTCCAATTGGTCCACCATCCCCCCCTACTCACCTGACCTGGCCCCTTCGGACTATTATCTGTCCCGAATTTGAAGAAACACCTAAAGAGGCAACGTTTTGAGGACATTTCGGAGGTCAAAGATGCTGCTGAGAGCTGGTTTGCGGCCCATCCAAAAGACTTTTATTTGAACGGTCTAGAAAAGCTGCAAATACGCTGTACCAAGTGCAACAGTCTCGGGGGAATATGTATGAATAAATGTGTTATTTCAAAACTCTGGCTCTCTTCTTTATGGGCAAAGCCAAGAACTTCTCAGCACCCCTTGTACTGCATATTATTGGCCTGACAGCCTTCTGAGCAAAGTAAACCCACATGGTTATCTCCGTTGCTAGAGGATATAATCAAATGTTGTGATATATATCAGTTGTCGGGGTATTTAAGTACATTTTCTGTTAAGTGTAATTTCAGCCTGGTAATATCCAATTTCAAATTAAAAGGGATTTCCTTGTATATTAAAAACTGATTAGAAAGACTTAAATTGTCTTACAATTAACAATACAGCTCAGGATTATTACAGATGACATCAACATTTTGGCCAAGTCTAAAGAATAATTTCCTTGTCAATTCCCCCAACTAGCCAAGAATCTGAAACCCAAAATCTAAGAGAAGAAACAGCTTTCATCCACCTGTGGTAGCCGGCCCCTGACTGCTGGGCTATACAACAGTACCAACTAAAATTTTTCATGTTGTAGCTTAATATCTTTGGCTTCCCTACCAAAAACATATATGAGAATTGGGGGAAAGGTTACTCTATTAGGAGGATGGAAGATAATGATGTACCTTCCCATATGACATTAGCACCATTGAATGGAGCAAAAGAAAAAAGGTAAAGCTGCCTATGAATTTACAGTCTTTGCTCACATTCCTACTTCTAATAAGCGTTGGATCCCAGCGGAAAAGAAATCTAATCGCAGCTAAGCTGATATAACTTGTGAATGTCTGTATACTAGACACGAGGTAGGATGAAAGGTAAGGAGTAACCGTTCTTATTGTTCAGCCTCCTATAGGATGTATATACATTCCAGACTCATGAATAATAGAACAAATAGCCCTTACTGGTAAAGTCTGAAGACAGATAGGGATTAATTTGTATTTTAAATTATTTCTCAGCATTGTAATTAACTAAATTTCTTGTTTCTGTTCAATCACTGCCACCGCAATTAAGGTTAGGTCAGAAAGGAGAAAATGTCAGTCAAGTCCCACTTACCCATATCAGAGTCACCGCCACCAGAGGAGTTTAACTTACGAAAAATCTCCTGATTCTTGAACATCACCATAGGGGATGTATTCTCCAACTTTGTAAAAAAGGAGGGGAGATAATTCATATTTCCTGGGGATCGGGAATCATTCCTGCAGGAAAGAATAGACAATCTTACAAATAAATAAAAAAAATTGTAAATCTATACAAACTCAAAAACAGTGTAAACTTTTTTTTTTTTTTTTTTTTTTTGCAAAAAAGACTACAATAAATATTCATAGGTGAGTATGTAAACAGGAAAAAAATATCCTACCAGAAAACTACAGCTTACATCCTTGCCAAGCATTTCAAAAGTAGAAAAATGTCTAAACTAAGCAGTATGGCACACTGCTAAGGTAAAATATAGAAGAGTGAAAGAATTCTAATGCTATGTTCTAATATTTTAAAACATGGACATTGTTATTGAAAAGCAGATAGCAAATCAATTGGTCAAAGAGCACCGCTAGTCTGTGATATGATCATAAAAGTGCAGCAACACACTAATGCAGCAATGCCTATGTTCCCCACTTTGCATCCTGCTACTTGTATAATGCGCAATACAGAAAAATCTGACTGGCTTGCAGTGCAGTCCTATTCTCTTTTAGTTTGAATGCTGTGCACAGAATCAGAATAATATTCCAAAAAACAGACTGAAGAATTATATATAGAATAATATTAATAATTTAAGGATTTATATACATACAAAACCAGGTCAAAGGGGTAGATTTTTTTTATCTGACACTATTGCTGAAAGTATTTACACTGAATGGATACATCAATTGTTAGAGGATTGTTTACCTTTTGCCCAAGTTTTATTCCCACAAAGACTCATCTATAGATAAGACCCATTAAGACTCAATTCACAAAGCTAACTCACAATATAAAAATCCTTTTTTTCAGAAAAAGTGAATTATTTTTTAGCTTAGCCCAATAAAATTTGAAAATTTCAGTCACATTGCTAAAATTGGTATTATAGTGATATGATGATGCTTGGCATGTCCTTGCTTCTTTACTTAGGACCATAATCCCACATATGGGTTTGCTGTATTACTAATCTGGGTAACCAATATGTAGTAGATCTAATATGGCCCACAAGAACCAGCTCAAATGTTTATTCTTATTATATAGGTTAGAACATGGGTCGGCAAACTATGGCCATTAGGCCAGATACGGCCTAGCCGGTAGTTCGTTCTGGCCTAACGCCCCCTGGCTGATCTGGCCTAATGCCGGCCGGCAACCCACAGCTCTTGCCGGCCGGATCTGTCAGGGGGCATTAGGAACTACCGGAGCCGCCTCCTTTCTGTTGCTCGCCAATTACCCGGACCGACGTTGATACTTCCGTCGCATCGGTAAATAGGCAGAGCTCCCTGAAGGGAAATACCTCTCCTCTGCAATGCATACTGAGGAGAGGGATTTCACTTCAGGGGGCGTTCGCTGGTGGTGGGTGGAGCCATTAGTGTGGGACCCAGAGTCCGGCCTAGTGTGCTCCGGCCCACCCCTGAAATGGCCTAGTGGCCATAAAAGTTTGACGACCCCTGGGTTAGAACATAAAAAATCAGCTTACCTTTGTTCAGCAGGCTCTGTCCTCTGGGACAGCAGCATTATATTGTCTTGTTTTGAGTGTACAACAGGAGCCTGTGGTGGTGATATAGGCTCATATGGCTCAGTAATGTGCCCTCTGTCTGGTGACTTTCCTGGCCTGCAAGTAATAAAAATAAAATAAGTGACTGTTAGAGTACAAGTTTAGTTTTGGCCAAGAAGAACTTTAATTTACAGATCCCCAAAAATTGTATGAAAAAATTCACAGATGTATTGTTGCACAGATATAAATGTTTGCTTCCATTACCTTCCTCTAGGTTTGTCCGGTATGTTTTCTGGTGACACCCTAGAGGCTGGGCGCTGGTGTAGTACAGGCTGGGCCTGGGAATCCGGGCTGAACCTGTTGGATGGTTTGGATCGGACGGGTGCTGCCGGTGGAGCAGTGTTCTGGAATGTTGATGTGGGTGTCTGTTGGGAAGCTTGAGAAGCTGACTGATTCCTGGCAAAGTCTTGAGTGATAATATGCTGCAGGCAGTACAGTTTAAAGTATACATGTTAGTTATACATGCAAAGCTACACAAGTCGTAACTGTAGGAATGTGTCTGACCATTTGAGTTGAAAACATTGTAGTAGGTAGCATAGACAAAAACACTAGTTGCTGCTTATAAAGAGGAACTGCAGGCTAAAACATGAAATGCATATGTGCGGTCTTGATCTATACGTAAAGGAATTATTAAATCTGTGCAGACAATCTGGCATTTTTTTACACCACTAGAATTCTTGCAAGGCTAGGATCCTTGCTTTTTCTGATGCACCTTTAGGCTTCCATTTTCACCTGCTTGATCACTACAGAGTGGTGATGTGATTACGGAGATGTGTCAAGAAAGTCACTATTATTCTAATGTTCAAAAGTAAGATTAGTTTGGAATTTGACTTTTTCTCGTACAAACAACTTTTACAGAAAGATTAGAAAAAAAGGGATATGCAACCTGCAACAGATACTTACACAAATGTGATCGGCTAGTGTGATAAGCCTGTGGGTCTGTGGCACATGGGTAGGAGGAGTAGGCTGCTGTGGAGAGGGTGATTCTTGTTGTGCCCTGTAGCGACTGGCTTGTCCTTCAAACTGACGGCTGCTTTCATCTGAAAAACACAGGAATCAAATCATTGTGACTTGAATTTGAATTTTGGCACATAAACCATATTAAAATATAGTATTTAAAAAAGTTTAAAAAACAAATATACAAATGAATGATGACTTACTTTCAGGCTGGCTTGGTTTAGGAACTTCCTGTGGGTAACTTTCCTTCTCCTGGACATGCACTGGGGAGCTTGCTGGGCTGATAACTTCAATAGTGTCCCTGGGTGGCTCATAGCGATGGGAAGACACTATGGAAAGATAAGATAAAAATGTATTCGTGTATAAATACCATAGAAAAAAACAATAAAATGCTAATCCAAATGACACCGCATGTTCTAAGTATTTACAATGACACTAATAATCCAGGTCTGGTATTAATAGGGTAATCTACTCAATAAAAATAAAAAAAATTATAATTGTTTTCTAAATGGTTTTTCATTTGTTATTCTAGATTAAACACAAGTTGCATTTTGTGCTTGGTGTTGTTTTATACTGTTCTATTTAGTTAGATAAAATCGGTATACTATAATTGGTGGAGCAAAGAATGGTGACTGTGCTCACTGAAAATACAAGAACATGTTATGTGGATAAAAACTGTTGGAAATGGCATATGCTAGTTCACACCAACTAATTAGATACCTCCATGTTCCAACCCAGTCCTTTCCAATGTTCAGAAATAGCTGGTGTTACTGGTTATATTTGACATAGCTTGCACTTTGTTCATGATTAATGCAGAAAAAATAATGTTTATGTCAAAAGTTATTCGACTGATCTTAAGCAAAAAAGTGACCAAGAAAAGTACTGATGGTCCTGAAATAAAAAATATCTGCCATAATTACAATGAGACAAAGTTAACTACTTACAGCTACTGGAGGAATTGGAACTTAGTGAACCACGCTCTCGGGCATCTTTGTCAGAAGCGATCTGCTGTGTTATGATGACATCTATGAAGTTGGCTGCAGTAATCGTGGTCTTTCCATGGGCTTTTAATTCCTCCACGTAGCGTGATTTAGTATGAGCAGGTTTATCCTTACCGGCTTCAGAATAAACAGCTGGAGGTGGCTGGCTTTGGGACTTGCTACTAGAGAAGCTAGCGGACGTATATGGGCTTTGAACCAGTCTACGCTCTGACTCCATCTGCTGCTGCTCCATAGCTGCACGTCTTGCTATGTTTTCCTCTGACCGTGCAGACTCATGCTTGCTTTCCTTTGGCTTGGAAACTTCCATTTGTGGAGCAGAAGCTGCAGCATCTACTAAAGCAGCTAAAGCATCAGCGGCAGTGCTGTATCGGGAAGCTGGAGTTCCATGGGTGATAGAAGCTGCACCAGGATTGAGAGGCCTAGAAATAAGGAAAAGCAGTTATAACCTTTAACATTATCAATATCACCTTCCTTTACAGTAACAATGCAAGAGGAACAATAAGACTCGAGGGATAATATACAGCAAAATATTCTAGAATACAAAAGATACGTAGGATCATTTAGCTATCTTGTGCACGTAAATTCATCCTTCTTCTTGAAAACTTGTATAATCAGTCCCATTCAGACTTTATAAACGATTTATGATGATCGCTTAAGGAAGAGTGACATTTTAGGTTTGATTAAATACTGCAAAGACAGGGATGCAGCTAAGGTTTGTTGTACTAACTATAAGAAGGAACTAAAAGTTCAAACTTTTTACAAGCTAAGCATATACCAAGAGGTAATACTCTTGGTATATGCTTAGCACAGAGGTAATAGGATATTCCTCCATTGTACAGAGAAAAATGATCAGCATTACTGTAAAATGTTAAGAAATATAAATACATATTCAAGTATTTACCCAAATTTATTATATTTTTAGCTAAAAGAAAAAAACTTACATGATCCCTAACTGTGCAGGGTCAAGTGGTGTGATGACACTTTTTCCATTAGCACCATGTAAAATACTTGGCCTCTGTGGTATCATGTTCTCCTGGGACCGGACTGATGGAGATGGGGACCGTACATATCCGTGACTGCCAGGTCTACTAGGCTGCTCCATACCTTCATAGGAAACAGACAAGTTAGGCAATGCATTATTCAATAAATAAATTGAGGAGGGAGAAGTCAAATTTGTTTCTTCATGTTGTAGAGGATTGTGCACATTGTGTAAGCATCTTGTTTTTTAAACATTAATGAGCGCCTGTTAACAAGGTGGCTTGATCATGTTACAATTAGTCATATCTGCCATTCAGAACCTTGAACAAATTATTTATTCTAAAACCTTATAAACCTAATTTTAGCAATAGAAAGAACATAACCTTTTCAAAATCTTTGCTATAAATACACTTCAAGTTATTTAACCACTTGGATATTTATGGCACTGCATGTCTATTGTGAAGAACATCAGAATACCCCACCTCACTGGAAATACAACTACAAGTTAACATTCGAGACAAACTCTAGATCTACCTCCGTAGAGTTGATAAGAGCTGCAACAAAACATACATATATAATAATATACAAACTATCCGGAACCATTTTGATTTTACAAAAATGGAACAAATCACAGATCTGCACAGTACAGACAAAATAAATATATTGTTTGCCTTTAAAGGTATCACTTTGCTACCAAATATGACAACAAGGTTATATTCATATAGAAAGAATAATCTATAGCACACCCCCCATACCAAAAACAGTTGATATTTTTAAACTTTAAGGTGGTACACACTACATCACAAAGAACTAAGAACCAAGATTGTTATTTTGGATTCAGAAGTAAATGCAGTGGACTGTGACTCCTTAAAACTACGTGGAAGCAAAGACGGATCAAGATATTGAATCCAACAGAAACAGCGGAAGGTTCTAAAGCCACTAGGGTATATCAAACACAGGTTCAAAAATACAGCCAACATGCTGGCTCCACAGCCAGTCAGCCAGGGACTGAACTAAACACCCCAAAGATTTAGGTTGGACATGCAGAAGAAACGGACTAAATCTCGTAGACCTACGTGGTCCTGTAAAGAAGCAGCAGTTGGGAGATGCCTGTTCAATGCTGTACAGCAGTAAAGAACAAGTAGGAAACTCTACTCAGCAGGTCACATCAGCACTCTTATATAAACAAATTTTTACAAAGTTGTGGTTTGTTCAAGAGTAGTGGTACTCACCTGGCCGCAGATAATGTTCACTCTGGTTGGAGGCTGCAGCTATTCTCTCTCGCTCCCTCTCCCGGTCTCTCTCTCGTTCCCTTTCTCGCTCTCTGTCGCGCTGTTCTTTTTCTCGCTCTCGTTCACGTTCTCGTTCCCTTTCCCTTTCTCTCTCCCTCTCAGCACTGGCAGATGATACAGGTGTTAAGTGTGCTGGGTGACCTATAAAAAGAGGACAAGTATTATAAATGGTGTACAGAACAGTAAAACAGTGAACTGTCCTAAAAGGTAAAAAAAAAGGCTCCTGGAAATATAAACTATGGATAAACCGATCCAAAAAGGCACAAAACAATTTGCTTATCCACTTTAAATAGGAAAATTTATATAATAGTATCAAGTTAAAAAAAAACAAATCATTCTGCTCATCCTCCTTTAGGGATGCTAAATTTAGTTTTGAAAAGTTTTTATCTGTGTGGACTCCTTCAGAGAAACATAACTTCATTCTTTATTAATTTACTCAAAGCCCCTGAAAGTGAAAACTTCTTAGCAATATTTCCTTTAAATTTAGGCTGACAGATCCAAGCAGTACCTACGGTAAAGAAAAATGTGCTGAACTACAACAGTGGTGACCTTCAAATTTCAGCTTCATCCCTTGGATTCTACACATAGCTTTAGGCATTAAATTGCAGTTTACGAGTCCTTAGATGAGGTGGCTAGATTAGTTTATTTTTTAAGCTAAGAATACTTTCAGCAAGTACAGGAAATACTTGTTAATCTTGTCAGAAATACAATGTCCTTGTCACTTCCAGGAAGATGAAACAAAAAATGTTTTATCTTTTTGTGTAAAACTACTATGTCCATCAATCCAAATGTAAAGGAGAATAGGCAAACAGGTTTGAAGCCCAGCCCTAATGGCTACCATGGCTTATGCTAAATATGGTAGAAAAGTGGGTATAGCAACCTGGGAGAGGAAGTGTAATAAGTGCTGGATTGCCAGGTTAAAATAAAGGATGTAAAAATAAAACTGATGCAGGCAACCTACCAGATTTAGTTTAACCCAACTGACCACGACCAACTGCTATCATTTGGCTGTCAATTGTTAAACATCTACTGGCCTCGGGAAATTTGCCAATAAACTGATGACTGACAGGAAATTAGGACTGGAAGCAGACAGCAACTAAGCAGCTCTAAATCTTAACCTTGAAGGCAAAATGCCTTTGCTACTGGAGGTACCTAAGAGTAAGGTTTACATTAAAATAAAATGCCCAATGATACAGGTTAAAAAAAAATGAATTACCAACATTCAGTCAAGTAATGATGGATCGAAAGTACATCTCAACTAAAGCACTATTCCTTACAAGATAGACTTACAAGATAGACCTATACCTTACACAAAATCAGAAGACTTATGTAATGTAAGGTAAAATTGTAAGAGTACATTTTTCAGAATCTGCAACAAAGGAAAGAAGGAACAAACCTGGAGACAAAGAAGCTGGATTGTATGGCCTTGTAGGGAAAGCAAGCTGTGCTCCTGGCATGTATGTAATTCTGTCCATTGGGGGAGTGCTTGTTCCTCCAGGGTGAGGCACCAAGATTGTGGGTGGCATGTTATTCAAATCTATTATACCTGCGTAAAAAAAACACATTTTCATTAATTTAATGTTAAGGATAGAAATGCAGCATCACATAATAAATTTACCAAATTAATTATGATATGGGCAGTAACACACACAAAAAACTACCAAAACTAAACAGAAAGTTCATCATAAATAAAGATTAAAAAACTAACCACGTGCTGTAGTATAGGGTATTGCTAATCCTTGTTCCCTGGGGGAAAGGCCTCTGGCAACGTCCGGCCTTAAATTAACCTGCATCTGCTGGGAGGTGATGTAATCATTTAAGATGGTCTGTCGTGTGTTCTCCATCGCATAGAGCTGGTACTGGCTTGGGTAACCTGGTGTTGGGGAAAGCTGCCTTTGAAACAAGTATGCTGCTGAAGATAAAAGAAAATTGGGAATTAAAAGTTATAATGCATGTAAATAGAAAAATCAACAAATGTTACCCCAAGTAATTTCTTGAAATTATTTTTTTAAAAATGTAAAAGATGCACAATGTCTCAGATTACTGTTACACAGTGGTATTATTATAGTATTATAATAGTAAGTATGAAATATGTAGAGACACATATGTAGAGTGCACTAACAAATATCTAAAAAGAGAACCCTGTAAACGTGTCAGTAGAAGGGGTTATGAAACCTTGAAACCCAATATGTACACCTAAAAACATACCAGGATCCAAAGCTCGGTGGAACTGGATTGGATCAAGGTGAGGTGGAAGATGACCTCTGTAGACTTCTCCAGGGGTGCCACCTCTTAGATGAGGATCAAAAGGACTGTGGGATGCAGAAGGATCCATACCAGGTACTGGGGATTTCACAACAATATTTTCCCTTTGTGTTGGCGTTAATGTACTTTTCCTTTCATGGCTGGAAGACTTCCCTGGCGTGAGGACACCTACAATCACAAATAACAGGTGATGGATATTTGATACATTTAGAGTAGTATTGAGGTTTTCCCCCCTCTCCAGACACAAGACCAGCACATATATCTGTTTACCTCGGCCACAGCCTGCTGCAGGATTTGTAGAAATGCAAAATAGGCTCTAGTTGTGGCTTGGGGAAAGGTTTATTAAGGGTTATCATGCTGTAATTGTCTTTATGCAAAAATGCTGAACGTCTAGGTAGAGCCAGTGGCTTTGCAATGACACACTAATAACAAAGGTCAGGGGACCGTCAATGCGCAGTTAGAGCTAAAAACTGTATATGGACCCAATAATGCATGACAACCAGTTTATCTGCAGGTAGTGTGTCTTAAAAACAAATATCCTATTATAAGACTTTAGGTCCATTTTAAGTAAAGGTAAAAAGCTGACAATAAACCTAGGTCCAGATTTTTTATGTAACTAATATTTTTAAACTCCATAAATTAAAAAAAAAAAAAACCAAAAAAACAAAACAAAACAAAATACCTTCTGATGATCTTGCCATGGGTGAACTTCTGGACATTGGACTAGGATAATTTACTGGTGTCCTCCTAGCACTGGAATCATCATATATACCAGGACTTAACTGGGCCTTGGAGGCTTCATGTAGAGTTGACCTGAGCACCGATGTGCCAGAACTAACAACAGATGTATGACGAGATCTCAAAGCTTCAGATGACTTGGAGTCTTCATACTTTGATCGATCTACTACCTTCAAATTCTCAGGCATCATGTCCATCTGTGGCACCCCACGAGGCAGATTACTTGGCCCCATGATCAAAGACTTTACATTGTGTTTGATGGCAGACTGACCAGATGAACCTTCATGTTTTATTGGTGTTCCCTGTAAGAAGCACATAAAAAGTATTTAAACTATCTTTGCTAACACATGCTCTGACATTGCAAAAAAATCCAATCAGCAGGACAGTTACCTGGGAAATAGATCCTTCTATTATAGTCCTGGAAGTCTCTGGGGTTTTACGACTTTCTTGACTAATAAGGTCTTGCCTGGGAATTTCATGGATGGAACGTCCCATTTCTTTAATTGTGGTAACACCATCATAAGGTTTCCCTTTGGTGATGGCTCCATCAAAAGACCTGATAGGTGGACTTTCACGTTTGATTTGCTTGGCATATTTGAGCCCATCATCAAAGTTCTCCGATGTTGCTCTTGGAGTGCCTGAATCGAAATCAAGATGATAAAGGTTTAAGGTAGTAAAGAATCCGCTCTTTCCCATATGTTAGAGAAAAGGGTCTAGGAATCAGGAAATAAAAACTGTCCCAAATAAAATTTCCTTTACAGAATAGATTGTGAAAATACAAAATTCCCACCTTGCATTATTGAGCCAGTAAGAATCTGCCTCTCCTTCAGCTCTGGGCCTTTAGGTAGTGTCCGACAGATCAGTCCTGCAAATACAAACAATATATCATGAACCTGAAATTGTGTGTTCCTGTACCTAAGAAAGATTTTAGTGGCAGCCAAGCATTATCTGTGCATTTAAATCTAAAAAGCCAAGAAGAGCTTTAAATGCAGATATTTTTTTGCATATTGTTAAATATTTTGCTAATAATGCAAAGTGAAATAACATCAGCCAGAGATTTGACTAGGCTCTGAAAAGAGCAGCAATTTCCTAACTTTTAGATTAGAAAGATCTGGGCTCCATCTATATTATCAAGTGCTAACATAGCAGAAAGTGAGGCAGGAACCTTCAGTGCTGGAAGTCTAGGAGAGACTTATTTCAAACAGACCAAAATATTATGTGTGTTTAATATTTTGTATTA
This sequence comes from Pyxicephalus adspersus, assembly GCF_032062135.1. Taxonomy (NCBI): domain Eukaryota; kingdom Metazoa; phylum Chordata; class Amphibia; order Anura; family Pyxicephalidae; genus Pyxicephalus; species Pyxicephalus adspersus. The sequence goes on from NC_092858.1 coordinate 149,680,606, forward strand.
TACACACAAACATAAACTGTTGTGACTTCCACAAGCCATACATTAGGTGCCAAATATTCCAAGATGGGTATTTGTATAACCAGAGTTTTAATTTTTTCAAACTTTAAAATAAATATAACATGATATAGAGTACAGGAGTGGAGTTACCTTCCATTGGGGCTGACTCTCTGATAGACAAGTTCTGCTTTATATTTCCTTCCATAGCTTCATAGGTTCTTTTCAGTGTCACCTCTGGAACACTGCGTGGACTCCTGGTACCATCACGTAGATTTTTAATGGCAGCTGGATTAGGAATGGAAAATTTCTAATAAGTACAATATAGGCATATTTTAAAAGAAAGGACCACCCAAAAGCACTACACTGGTACTAAGGACGCCAGTGATGCACTTGATAAAAACGAACTGCAGTAAGCCAAGACCATTTTTTATGGAATACACTCATACCACTTAACCAAATATCAACTATATTTAACAATAATTATTGTCTTTAGATCTAGTAACTTAGAACTAAAAAAAGAATCTATCAACATCAATAAGCAACTTATAAATTTACTAAGGCCCTTAATACAGTAAGTGTCACTTAACACATCTAACATTCGCACAACGAAAAAATGAAAAGAATTCACAAAATAATCTGACAATTATGGTAATCAATGATCTTCATATCCTACAACAAACAAAAAGTAGCTGGGAAATGACCCAGGCATGAAACCACAGCAACCGTAATTAACACAGTCTGTGACCATCTGCCAACTTTGCTCCCAATTCCTAATGGTAGCTAAAGGTAGCTAAAACACAAAAACAGTTTGTGCTCCAAGCAGCAAGGGAAGGTAAAAAACCTGTCAGATAAAGTTCACCGATCCAAGAACATACATAGACAGTTGTCACTTGCTTGTAAAAATCCTAATCTAATTTTCAGAATTAAAAAAGATGAGCTAACTGCTGGTTTGAATGATTTCTAACCATGGCCAAAGTAAAATTCCCTGTTTTTACATGCCCGTTTTATCAATGCTTCCATTGCTTACCTGAAATATCACTCAAATAGTTTTATTCCAAACCAGCAATACCTGCTCAGTGAAGAAGGCAAAGGCAGATTCAACATCATTTGCATGTCATTTCCCTGATGCAAAGGTTGTGGCGGATATTTCATATCCCAAGCAATGTGGGAGGGTGAGCTGCATGGCGGCAAATATGTTGGAGCTTGCTGCTTTGGCGCAGATTGGAGCCCACTAAAGCCAAAAGTAAGAGATGGGCATAGTGCAAAGTGACTGCACTGCAGAGTGATGCCACTCTTATTTCACACATGTGACATCAAGTGCATTGCTGGCCAGATAACCAGGTACAAAAATATTTTAGAGGGGGACCTAAAATAAACAGTGTTTCTTGGTATTATAAACAATCAAATAGGACTCAGTATACCTTATTTGGTAAAATGATTTAACAAAATGTACTCCAATTATGTTAATGTGAATTTAAGGAAATACAACACCTCAGTAAGAATAAAGTCTGATAAACAGACTTTAGCCCTGGACACTGCCTTTAGCAATGGATATTCTATTATAGAAAGTAAAAAGCCCCATTTTATATACTCACAATCATAAGATACAATATGTCCGCTCTTTCCCTCATAAATGACATGACCTTTGGCTGTGGACTCTTCTCTACACTTCTCAGGACTACTGATGTCCTCTGTAGCCAGTCTGGTGATGGTTGTCTTTAACAAGACATCAGCAGCAATACCAGACTGTGACAATGCTGGAGTACCCTGTACAAACATAACCGCAACATACATGTTACTCACAACAAAACCCTGGATTTGTTGACACACATGACTATTACATTATCCCTAAACAACTTATCAATTATGTACCCATTTATGATGCATACCTGAGTAATGGACCCTCGAATAGACGAAATAGCTTCTACTGGAACTTTGGTGGCTGGAGTGCCTCTAGTGATGCTTCCCTCCTGCAGTGCAGCCATGGTACCTGCAACAAAAGCAATGTGTGTAAGTGTAAGTATGTTAACTTTATAAGAACACTCAGCACTCTCATTAATGTGGGACTAAATCAACAAATCTGCAGTTTTGGGTTACCAGGAAGTTTTTGCGATAACATGCAGGGATGCATAACAAATTTGTTCATTATGGCAGACTTACCTAAAAGCAATTCCTACAGTGTAGCTGATGTATGTGCCCCCTTCTGTCCATTCATTCAGTTTTCCAAGGTGAAAATCTTTGGCATTTATTGGCTGGGCTTAACTCCCAAGAAAGTGCATAGCTATGTCCCTGGCACAAAATTATGCCAAGAATATGGACTGAGCTGTGCCGATTGTGTACGCTTTTAGAAAAGAGAGCTAAAAAGCAGATAAAAAGATCTCCGACAGAAAAGACTTACATTGTCTCTTCTGTCTTAAACTCTGCAGTAAGATTTTAAAATTAGAACTTAAGCTCTGCTTTAAGATTAGTAATCAAAATTAGGCTGGAGCTGAAGGGGGCTTTCAAGGCTCCAAAAGCTCCTAAACACTTGCTGTAAGCTTACTCTACAAATCGTTCTACAGAGAAGCTTTTTACAAGCTAAAGCCCAAATGAACATTGCATTCTAGAACTCTGTTTTCTGGCAAGAGTAAATATGCAATAACTTTTATTTATCTAACATCTTTTAAACCTATTCTTTAATCCTTAAAATAAATTTATACAGAAGCACTTCACATTCCTTTCGGGGTAAGGAATATCAATTATAAGTCCACAATAAATTCTGAGTTTTGAACAGGATGATCTGCCATTGCCAAATCATTGGTAAAAGTAAAGGAAATATGAATCTTTACTAAGAACCAACAATGTATTATTCATCCACTATAATAGTGTTCAACCCAGAAATTTTAAGCTGGGTGGGAAAAAATTTAGGTGGGTGGCAGCCCCTGTGTTGTCACCGAACTTATAAGAAACAACCCAAAAACAGCCGGGTGGTAACTGAAAAGTTCTGGGTGGTGCGCCCAGCTGAATGGGACTGGGTAGAACACTTTACTAGGTTATGAGGTCATAAGTTAATAGCATGGAAGAGCCATTGACTAATGCAGAACTAGTAATATTGAAGGAACTTGAGCACTACCCAATGACTAACCTCTGACAACGCCTTCATGCTGGGCTCTGACTATCAGTCCCTCTGCCTGTGAGCTTTGTCTAGGTGAAAACTCTTCTTGTTTAATGTAAGTCACAGGACCTAGAAATCAAAATAAGAACATGCATATTACATTGATATAAATGTTAAACTTGAATACCATAAAAAGTAGGCATACAAAGATCCCATGATAGAATCTCAGATAAAAAATGTATCAGGTAAAGGAAAAAAAAAAACATTTTATGGTTTAAAAATGAAATCAAAACATCGCTTATGTAGATGATAATTTCTGAAAAATGACTAGAATGGTAGATGAATATTATCTGTCAGGGCTGCCAATGTAACTAAAATTCTGAATGCCAATTCTAAAGCCGTAAAGCACAGGATCAACATTACACCATGCAAGTTTTTTTTTCGTCTAGGAGATAGTAACCAGCTTGTAATGCAGATAATAAAAAGCCAACAGGTGTTTAGATTGATATTAGGTTTAGTTTTTCATAAAAAAAAAAAAAGAAACAGATGTGATTTTCAGAGCATTGTGGGAGTACTTTTTTAAACAACCGCTGATGCATGAAGCATTTGTACTTTATCCATAATATTATTATCCATATCTGTAAAAAAGATTTTCTAGATATACATTTTCTCCTTTAAGGGAAATATGCAGAAATTGACCCTTCACTTCAGTGCAAGAAGGTTCAGAACTTTACCTGTAGTAAACAAGAAATTACAGACAACTAGAAAATAAAGAACTGTGCCAGATACAAATACTTTCCATACCCAAGGATAGTACTGCTTTGCTCTAAATACTGTCACAATCTAATGTTCTAACAATTACACTATGATGAATGCAGAAAGTGTATGAAATTACACCTCATGTAATGGACTTACCAGCTTTAGCAGATTCCTGTTGCCTTGGAAGGCCAAGAGAGATTGAGCCAACAGAGGGCTTTACAGGTTCTTGGTTATAGGGCTGTTGACTGAGAGATGTTAAGTATGTGCCAGGTGTTCCCTGAATGGACAAGGAAAAAAAGTCACAAGAATAAACCTCAAATGAATGAAAAACATCTTAGTATATGGACAAATAGAATAATAATATGGCCACAAGTCTGTTCTAAACTCACACTTGTGCTATCCATGTAAAGTAAAAATACATTGTCCAGTGTGATATAAATTAAGGAACTTAAGAAAACCACTAAAATTAGGTTTACAAACTTTTTTCAATGCTCTATAACACTAATACTCCAGCAGGGGCATACAGATGACTGTTATACGCGCAAAATCCCTTAACTAGGTCAGCTACAGTCTGCTACAAAAACAACTGCACCTGCCAATTTATAGAACGGTTGATAGGGGAAAAGAGGGCTGGGTATCTACCTGAAAAACGTTTTTTATTCCATATAGTTAAGGAAATTGAAACAATGTTATACATAACATGTTCAGTGCTGTGGAAAATGCATTGCACCACGAACCAGTAAACAAGTGTAAAGCAATTCAATTATATTCTTGCCCAAGGGACAGGCATGAGTGCTAGTGTTTTACTAGTCCATATCTGGAATGTAGGCAAACCTGTGCACTCATGACAAAATCACATACAGGGACAAAATGACTGAAAATGCAACAAACATAAAACGGTAAAGAATTTTTAATTTTCTTCGACTCAAAAGTCTGTATGATTGTTCAGAGTTTGTGTAACTTAGAATTACAAAATCCAGACAATTAAACCAACATGATATTTTTTATTGTTAAACAAACCACACCAAAAACTAATACCCTATGGTTTTTCCTTTTAGGTACTATTTTTGATAGGGTCACATTATGGTGGCTAAAGAAGCCTACAAAAAATAAACTTTTTACTATATTTTTTCTACATTGCAAACACACTTTGTCCTTGTTTAGCACTGCTCTTCTCCTCCTGAGAGATCTCAATGAAGATGTCAAACACTGTATGGTAACATTATCTAAAATTGCCTAAAGGTATCAAGCAACCCTGACATACCTGGGATATAGATCCCCCCACGATAAAAGATGGCTTGTCAGAGGAGGTCACCGTAGTTTTGGATGATGGAATCAGAGGTGGAGGTGGACGGATTGGACGCGTCACAGGTAGTCGTGTTCCTTCAGCTAGGGAAGTTATTACCTGATGAGGAGCAGGCTGCAACACTAGAAAAAAATGAGAAAAGAGGTTAATAAACAACTGTCTGCACAGAATGAAAGCAAGATTTGAGATGTAAATGAAAGTCAAAGCAATGTATCACAAGATTAGATATATTATTGAAATCCCTTTTAGCTCCAATTCTGCAATAGTTTTCTGACTTTTAAATGCAAGCCTTAATGAGGGGAAGTACAGTTGGACGCTCTAACCGTAAGCTCCTACATTACAGGTAAAAATATTTTCAGCATGTTGAAAGCTCTACTTCTGGGAAAATTGAGGGAGAGTAAAACATTGTAGTGTTACATCAGAAGATATTTACTTGTACTTTTTAAGCAATAAAAAAGTGTTTGCTTTTTTATCAAAGAACAGTGGGCACCCAGAACATGAATGAAAGGATTACATTAACAAATATCTCAACCCTTTGAGGATCCTCCCTACATAGACACAAACACTAGCAGGCAGAACAACTTTAGCAGCATACAGATAGGGTAAAGAGGCAGTACCTGGAGGGACACAGTAGCGGACAGGATTGAGCTCTGCTTGTGGCGAAGCCTTGCTTACTTCTCGCGGAGACATCCTGTATGGTGAGACAGAACGTGCAGCATTCTGCATTTGAGCTTCATGCTCCAGTGCTCGCTTGACTTCAGCACCATAAGGCATGTACACAGATTTTCCTGCCAAAGTTAGTCGTAGTAAGTTATGTGCAGCATTGACAAAGACCATCGTTACAGAGAAACCACATGCATAATAATGAACCAGGTATAATGTAAAACACAAATTTGCATGGTTTTGTGAAATCAGAGCTAAATTAACTTTTACAAAATTAACCCATTTACATAAGGTGCTGATTTTTGAAATGTGAGAATGTAAGTTATGGCCACTACAAAACCTACTCAACTGCCTCTTCAATGCATCAAATATGTATGTATCAGCTGGTAGATGATGGCCTAATGGTTAGAAATGACTAGGTCACTGTAGGAAGGCAGTAGAATAAGATAATTGAACATAGCACCATTTGCCTCAGCAAATCCGGAGTGGGGAAATGGTTTCTGGACCCCGAAGCAAAACGGAACGTGGAGTGCAAAGACATGCAACAAACCACCCAGTGGATAGCTCTTCTCATTAGAACTGACTGAAGTCAAAGAATTTTTTTAAAGGCCACCCAATGCTTGGCTTGGTCTCTTCTGATTGCACAGGCAATGCAAACTGCTCTGGAAAGTGTTCTGTGGCCAAGTAGATGCTAAAATATTTACCTTCCCAGTCAACAATGCTTGGACTCTTGGACATGTTTGCTGGGCTAACTGATCTTCTGCTCTCCATGTTGATCTGCTCTTGCCTCTGTCTCTGCTCTTCTAATAAATTATTTTCATGCAAAGACTGAAAATGTCGCTGATAAAAAGAGAAGCTGTTTGCTGATTGAGTGCCAGGTGGTATAGCACAGGGGCTGCAAGATACCTGTAAAAAAGATAAAGGGAAATCTTAAAAAATGCTCACAGCAGGTATATATATATATATATTTATAGAGACAGACTTGTAACTTATCAGAAAAAAACAAAAAAACAAAATTTAAAGACATACACACAATGTATACTGTTTACTTTCTAAACCAAAAAGTTGAAACTCCTTTCTGACATTTATTGTGTGAAATGTAACACATTTCCTAAAATAAAAAGCATATCATGGGTGTATACAATACAGAGGAAGGGAATACAAGTTTACCACATAAGGCGAAATAATTACAAATCTTCATCCTGGTGAGGTTTGTCTTCCCACAGCAGACAACCTCCTCTACTTCTTCTCTACTCCTCCTCTACTTCTCTCTAAATCAGTTGCAATATACAAAAGCTGGCAGGACTGTATAAGTAGATATGCATCAGCACACCTGCTATCAGCTATATATTAAAATACCAGCCGCCAAGAAGTGAGAACTTTTGACTGTCTGCAAAAGTCACTGTTCTTAGTGACCTGGCAAACCTTGTCGACCGTGTAAATGCATTTTCTTGCACATAACAATGTAGCGACAACTGCAACTATTGGAAACAATTACCGTTCTCGTGCTCATAATAAACTAGTATATGACTCTGAAACACGTGAATACCAATATATTAAACCCTGGATTGCTGAACTCTCAGGCAAACCACTTACCATGGGTGGAATGACAGCAGCACGGTGATGTAACTGCTGCAGATCCATTGGCCCTTGCTTCATAGAGGAGGATATCAAAATGGTTCCACTTGGGTTTAGTATTGAAGGTTTTGAATCAATAGTGTACATCCTAAAATAAAATGTATTAGAAAGCAATTAATTATCTGCTTACTTTAATGCATTACGATTCCATTAAACATTAGAATCAAACTCCAAACAAAAGTTTTTTATTCCTTTTTGTTTACTTTTATATTGGATAGCAAGGGAGAGGGTTAGAACCTTGAGTGTTTTTTAATACACCCCCCTTAGCGGAGCAAAAAGAGAAAATCTGGTCAATACACACAACCTGAAAAAATGAGTAGAGTAGAGAAAGTTCAGAGTTTACTGTCAGGTTCCTAAAGTAATTCCATAAAACATCACATGTTGTTTACCTTGACCTGTCAAGCTCTCCATCAACTTCCTCATCAGCACTGCAAGTAGCACTGGAGTCATTATCTGACTGGGACTCAACTCTTGAATGGGCAGGTAATTTGTTAGGAACATACTCTATGTCATCGGGCTCAGTCTTCTCTTTAGTTCTTTCCAAAACTCTGTCTTTGGTATCGTCCTCTATTTTTACTTGAGCACTGTCTGGTGGCTTCAACTCAGACTCAAAAGGTTCTACTTTGGTATTCATTTGGAGACTGGGAGATGGTTTCGACTCCGTACTTTCGTTTCTCTCCTCAACGTCCATAGCCTCCTCAGGTTCAGGATTGATTTCCTCCTTCACCTGTAGTTCTGGATATTGGTTCTCGGGCGTTCTAGCATTCTGTGGAGCAGCAATCGGAGAAGAACTAGGAGCAGGCTTGCTGCAAACATCTTGCAATGGAGACGCAGTTGTGGTTACTGAAGCAGAGGTGGTTTTATCTGATGGTTCTTCAATTTGTTTGGCTCCTTCTCCCGCTGAAGGCGAAGGTGCACTCTCAGTGTCAGAACTGTGATCACTACCTGGTAAACAAAAACAAATTCTGCATTTTTAGAAGAAAGTATAAATATCTTTTTTTTTTTTTTAAATTTCCAGCCACCATTTTTTTTTTCTTTACACAAAGGTGTATTTTACATGACACATCAGTGAAGAGGGTTAAAACAATTAAAAAAAAAATCAACACATGCTGGGCATTTATATCAAATCACAAATTTAGATGAAATCTAGCCTTTATTGGATAATGAACTGAATGAGCAATAAATTATAAAAAAAAGAAATATTATATAGAATTATATATATATATATATATATATATATATATATATATATATATATACACACACATATACATACAAAGTAATTTAGTAAAGTTGAAACTTCTTTGCTTATATCAGGAGCATTCAGCTAAATGAAAAAAATAAAAAAAATAACATTCAAATGTAAAGTACCATCGCTATCTTCAGGATTCTCTTCATCATTAGAAACTTCATTATCCTCATCTTCTTGGGCAGAAACTGTGGATGCCAAGCTTTCACACTGCGACACATCTCGCTCTTCTCGTGGCCTACGAGGAGACTGTAATAAAGCAGTACAGAATAATATTGTTTTACTGCAAACATCAATATTGTAGCCAGGATGACAGAATAATCATAGTCATTGGGCTGTAAAGGAGCAGAACTATAAGCTGTGTAAGTGCAGTAGTTTCTCCTACCTACCATAGCACTCTTTATGTTGCACAGTATGTGGCATTTAAAATACAAGTGTGGCATTTAAAATACTTAAGCTGAAAATAGTTAACATGATTTAGCCAAAATAAAAATGAAAAAAAGAAAACCTGCTTATACAAAGCCCCAAACTCTCCTCCAATCAAATGAAGCTTGGTCCAGTTTACACCAACAGGGGGAGAAATTGCATAATCCCCCCAAGGAAATCAGTAGTAGGACTCCCTAGATTAACAATATACGGTGCTTTTATATTTTATTAGCCACAAAGCATCAAAAGGTGGCCAAAATATTTTCAGGTAATTCTAGCAGAACATTTAATGGCGCAAAATAAAGTACTGCATTATACGATTTCTTTTTTAGCCACTGACATTTATTCTTATGGTTTGAATTTTTTTTAGCCAATGATTTTAATTACACAAGAAACAAGAAAATTCAGCAGGAACAAGTTAAAAAAAAAAGCCTAACTGAATAGGTTTGGAAATACTCACTTTCTGTTTGTGTTGCTGCAGTAAGTTGTCTAGGTTGTGCCTCCTTTTGTAATTAAAGTAGAAGTTTTTACATTGAGCTTCACTCTTTGTTCCTACCATCTTGGCAATGGCACCCCAGTTACGACCATGTTCTACCAAGCCTGCCAAAACACAAACATGACCAAGGGGTCTAAATAAATTAAAAGAAACACATTCAATATAAAAAAAAAAAAAAAAAAAAGATGTTGACAATTTAGGTCACCGTTAAATGTTTAAAAGGCTAAGGAAAGCGCTTTAGCTAGAAACAAAAATAAATATCTTGGGCGATTCCCAACAGCAATGAAGTCCCAGCAAAGTGTCTTCTGGTTGTACAGATCTTACACTACCTTTAGACAGCAGCTGGTAGTCAATAACTTAAAATATATATATATATATATATATATAATTTTTTTTCAGAATGAGAAATATTGACAAGCATACTTATAAACCTATGAGCATAGACATCTTTGCTCTAAAACCAAACCCAGAGCAACTCCCATATAGAGTGAATTAAAGGACGTCCAAATAAAATCAGGCCACATTTTAAACACTTGAGATCCAGTAAAGAATTGGGATTTAAGATTAATTAGGATTAAGAGAAAAAAACATAAGGCTGCATTTAAAGTGTACCTAAACTCAGAATTTTCAGTTTGTATAAGACAACCCTTTTATTTAAAGTAAACATTTTGTTTGTTAGAGTGCAACACCAGCACTGCCCCCTTAGTTCTCAATCGCATAGGCGCCGGGATGAAGACAGATACTGGGATGACGCGGGACCCAAAGGAAGAAACCTTCCGACGGACAGACTGATCTGTGAGATTGAAGGTAAGTGTGAATTTATTGTTTTAGGTTAGTTTTGGGTTTATTTAGGCTTTAATTAGCTAGCAAAATACAATATGGTATAAAATCCCCGTATAAAATCCCCTTGATAGTCCTATACAAGTTTTTTAAATCTGCACCTGTTTGTTTCTGAAGACTATGTTTATCAAGAGCACAGTGTTTGTGCATTGCATTATTTATTTATACATATTACCTGAGCTTACTTGTAGCAGCCCAACTATTGCCTAATAATAAGCCGGACCATTGCTTGACTGAAATAAAATCATGGTCAAGATTTCTGTTCAATCAATGGAACAAGTCAATTTTGACTGATAATGTATGAATTGGGCTAAACAAAAAATAATACATTTGTATTATGTGGACATAGCAAAATAATATTTTTAATATTATACAAATAACACATATTTGTTTTGAACACAGCGTTTTGAACACCATAGATGCTACTGTTAGCTTGCTTATTTACAATATTCATAGGTCACATAATCTTTGATGAAACTGCCCACTTTCAAGACCCCTAGTACTAGACTAATTGCAAAACTAAAAAAAGAGTTTTTTGTTTGTCTTTTTAGATTTGGGTTAAGTAGTGAGGAGTTTAAAGCCTTGTCAGGTTAAAACCCTATCCCCAAGGCTTACTCTACATGGACAATTTCCCCAGCATTTTAACCTGAGGCTTTTACAGCCCATGTTTGAAATTCCTATGCATTCCAATTGGCTAATCTACACCAGCTTTATCTTAAACGCTTGAAACATTTAAAAAAATTAAAACGCTGGATTAAAGCTGGAAAACGCCCAAAAATGCTGGAAAACTGCTTCCAGTGACTTTAATGGGACGTTTTCCTGCATTTACCTGGGTTTATAAGCAGTTAAAACGCAAATGCGTTAAAAAACACGGGAAAACATGGCATAGGCATATTTCAGCGTTTTGAAGGCAAGCTATAAAACGCTAATAAAAGTGCATGAAAACGCATATCAACGCAATGGGAACATTTATATGCGTTTTTAAAAATGTCTGTGTAGATCCAGCCTTACAGTTTTACCCATTCCAATGGCTGTGGTGAAGGAAAGTGGAGCGTATATACATCCATAGTTTACGTTGGCACCAGAATAGGAATAAAGACGGCATTTGTTTCTATTACAAAGAAATGGCAAAAAATCCTGATAGTGGCCTCCCTTACATTATGTAAATTGCACAAAAAAATGGCTTTTACTTTTACTGAGTATACCTTTTAATAAACTGAGGTGACTTTTAGATATTTTCCAGTCTGACTAGGATTGACTAGGATTGATAAAGATGATTGGTCTATTTTCTATAAATTTATCAATGAAACCCTTTTGTACCAGAAAAAATTAAGAGGGTTAAAACAATACTTCAGTTAATAGGAAACATGGAAGGCGGAATACAAACGCTTCTATGTGCTGTTGTTCTGAATGTTGCCTTTTTTCTATTTTTAGTGAAAATTCCCCCGCAGTTATGTTGTCACTGAGGAGAAAAGACTTGAACGGTACACAAGCTGTCCGTTTTATTTCCTTCTTGTTCTGCTCACCTGAAATGAACTAGAACTATGTCAAGCCCTGCAAAAAACTCTACTGCCCTGATAATCACACTATACGGCTGCATTAGCAGAGGATTATTGGAGTCATTCCAGGTAAAGACTTTTTACCTTCTCTATAGAGGTCAGAGCTGCTTAAAGCGATAATTTCACCCACGCAGGCATTTAGCCATTCATTCCCCCAAAAAGTAAGTTAAAATACCAAACAGACAAAAAATCCCGTTCACAACTTTTATTTGTGTTCTAAAATAGAGAGAATTATGTTTGATGTCATTAGCGCGAATGGTTGTTGTACACTCTTTATAGCTTTGCGTCAATGCAGCATTTTCAATAAGGTTTAGCCATATTAAAAGATATCCTGTTAACATGTGGAAGCTATGTGAAAAATCAGCAGGTCAGCTTTGTGCAAATTAGCATTTTTATTTATTTATTTCTTTATGGTGAATCACTGACCCTGAACAAGTATACGTATACTATGTGGTCTGGCACTTTACTTGCTGCATGCTGGTCAGGGATTCATTGCAGCAGCAAATATAAGGAAGAATATGTGCTGTCCACACAAACTGTAGCAGCAACTATACATTACAACTGACAGTTTTACATTAAAATCCATACAAGGACAGACAAGCATGCACACACACAAACATCTATGTTCAAATTTGCCATTATAAGATTCGTTGAGATGAGCAAATTAGTTTGCTTTTTAATTTAATCCCAATTAACTTGGTTTGAAAATATATTCTAGATTTAGTATGGGTTAACAAATGAAGATCTAAATGATCACTGTGATCCAGATTGACTTGCTCATCTCCAAGTAAAAGTCCAAAAGGTAAAAATGTATATAAAAACACAAAACATGCATGGTGGCAATTTTAGCCAAAGTAGTTTTCTTTCAAAAGAATATAATGTTGTAAACTATCCAGCTGTAAATGAATGTAAACAAGCAACCTTATTTGATATGCCAAAAGCTATATGAAAGCTAGAATCCTATAGTACACATGCTTTTGCATATTGCTGGTAAAATTCATTAGTGTTAAAATAAATGAATAGAAGGCTTTCCTGGACTATGGAAAATGTACCCCACGGTGTCTTACTTGCCCCACTGACATGTACAAACATGTAAAAGATCCAGGAGATTAAGCTTGGAAGTACAGCTATCACTAATCTCTGTAGCTGAAGACAATGTGCATTAATTCTCAACATTAACAAGAGAAGCAGGAAGTCCTCGAAACCAACTTAGCTTGTCTGCTCTCCCCCTTCTTTTGTTCTGTGTTTACATTACAAAAGAGAAGGCTGACAAAGCTACCAAGTCAATGTTTAGATGAAGAATCTGATTGAGCAAAGTTGCTAAAAGAAAAGTAAAAATGACTTTCTCCTGTAAGCATTGAGAATAGATTACTCCACAGTTCCTGTAGCTAGCAAGGTCAATGGGGTGTTTTAAAAAGATTTATACATTGTTAAGAATATGTAAAAACTAGAATGACGTAGCCTAACATAATTTAAAGCTCCACTTCTGCACCCAAGACTACTCAACTATCCCTGTGCCATCACAAGGCGCTCCAATGTTTCTTCTCCTTTACTTTCCAAAAAAAGATCTACAGCCATCTTGATTAGCTGTACCATTCATTCCCAGCCTGTACAAAGGAAGCCAGGAATGCTAACAGATAAGCATGCATAGCTCAGCAAATTTTGACAGTTGGGTGGCAATCAGGCAGGTAAAAACAGTTACTGAGGATATCACCTTTCCTTTTCTGCAATAACCACCTATAATAATAAATAATAATCACCCATGTTGAGTTCTCCTTTAAGGTCAACTGTAAACATATTATCGCACATAGAAGCAGTAACTGCCATGACAGTTACATAGAATGACTAGGCCGTAAAAACATGCATGAATGTATATCCACTGTTGTGACACCACTAGCAGAATGCTTCAATCTAATACAACCATTTCCTGATTTACGGTACCAGTAAAAGGTAAAACAGCCTTATATTTATGGATAAACTAACAGGTTATTTGTGTAAACAGGTTACAAATGAGGCCCAGCTCATTTTTACCAGCAGGAGCTCCTTTGGGTTACATTATACATTGAAATACAGTTTGACTGTTCTGACATCAGGCCCATCAGGTATATCCTCAATAAAAGAAAGAATACAAGACTACAGCCATTACAGCAGCCTTCACCCTGCAGAGGGAACTATATTAAGGAATGAATTAAATATATTAGGGAATTACCTATATTAAGGAAATAATTTAGCAATTGACAAACACATACCAAGCCTGACTAGATAAAACCCTTCTCCCCAACAAAAAACAAAGAAATACCAATCTTCAAAAATTATAACATGGAGCCAGGCCTATACCCCAAAATCTTTAACCTGTGTTGGATAGCAGATTTTCTATTATCTTGGAAAAAATAGATTAAAAATAAATAGGTCATTTTAAACTCCCACCGGTTAATGAGCATTGGTAAAATGTTTTTTCATTTGTTTTTTTTTTTTTTATATATATACACATAGGATTCTAGCTTGTCTAATTTTTCCAATTAACACAATTACAGGTCTGCACAAACTTATTTGTAACAGCCTAGGACATAGATATGGCTATAACGAATTTATAAGAGGGAAAAATTACACAGCGTACACAACTCTTGCACAACTTGAGGTGCTGCACTTTTAGAAATTAAAAACAACGATGGACATGATCAATTTTAGGAAATAAAAAGTAGAAAAAGTGCAAAAGATTACAATGCCCCAAACACAGCGCTCAACACTACAGGTGGCCATGTGACCTGCAATTAACCAATGACTGTCTGCTCCAGCCACTCGTATTTTTGTAGAACTTTTAACTTTTGAAGAATTAGGCCTGTGACTTTTCAGCAGACACATAGCCACTTATAGTTTCACATATGTTGCATTCATTCCAAACAGAAAATAAAATGCCACAACTACAATACCGAACAACACACAAAAAAAAAAAATCAGCTACATTAGCAGCATCTACGTCTTACCACAGAAACCAGACTTGAAATCTTTACCTTTTTTAGCAACTTCCATTTCTTCTTCAGTCCAGCGGGAGGTCTCCACGGTCTCTGCAGAAGCTGAAAGCACAACACAGCAAATCCCATCAAAAAGAAAGACCTGGATTTGCATTACGAGCTCCAATCCTACAAAGCCTACACTCAGTGATCCATTTATGTGCCGGCTTTCTCCGTAAAAGCCATTTGAGGGGAATGCTGCCTGTGATGCTAGGAGGCAGTCACTTCTGATAATGACAAGTATAGTGACATGCCAAAAAAGACTAGAGCGTCAGTTACTAATGAACTGAAACAATGGTCAAAAAAAATCCACACAGAAAAAAAAAATACTGAACAATGGGAGGAATGAAATATAACACAAAACCGTTAATGCATGGATAAGCCCTGCCACCAGGAACCTTCTGTGGAAATGTTCACCAAATATTTCCAAGTGAAATCACAGAATCAATACAGAGTAACTAACCTAAAACACCAGGTGCCTCAAATAAGAAATAAATTACTACAAATATTTTAAGAAGTTACTGCAGAAGTTCCTAAAGGTGTTTATTCATCACGTTGATAATCATAATTGTATGGGTCATCATGGTGATCCATGCAACCCTAAAATGGACCATTTCCAGTGGTTCTGACAAACTAGGATACGATAGAAAAGCACAAGTCCCAGTCAGTACCTAAATGAAGTACCTTTATTCTCTGTCAAGACAAGATGTGATGGGAAACCTTGCCAATGAGTAACATACCCAGCAGGTATAATATGTATAACCTGAATCCATAGGGAAACCCCTATTTAAATAATTCAAAAAAATAGAGATGGTTTAAAAAAAAAAGCAAAGAAAGGCACAAGAAATGCAAATACTATAGACTCTGAAAAACTCAATCACATGCAAGAGAATATGATGGAGACAACAATGCCATGTGTAAACACAAGTGACCTGACAACCATCATGTGTAGAGAGGGGGAAAAAATGCAAAACCTTTATGTAAATGTAGTGGTTTTTGTTTTACTACTTCTCAAATATAAATTTATAAAAATCCATACAAACTTTAAGTGGCATTTTCAAAGGAAACTATTGTTTCTCTTTAAATACACCCAAACTACAGAAGTAGCATAGGGATTATTGCACAACTTAAAAATGTAATTAAAAGGGTCACTGACCTCCCCCTTCACCCGACAGCCTGCAAGTTAACACACATAATATCCTTAGAAAGCCACATCGGGTATAGTAAAGCAGATTATCTGGATACAAAGTTGGAGACAAATGACTGCTCTAATTACAAGCCCACGGCACAGTTTATAAATCAGCCGCCTTGTTACAATGGTGCAATCTGTCAGACTGGCAAGGACCAATATTTTTGTTGTAAAACAAATGACAATATTGTAATAGCCCCATTCATACAAGCGGCAATTAGATGACACGATGATCACTTTTATGAATGAATGTCAGTACATACATGAACTGGACATCTCTACTATTTGCCAGCAGTATTAATATTGCCACATGCCACGATGAGAATGACAAACTTGATAAACAGTTTTCCCCCACTTTCATAGCAATGCATTCCACAGGGAACAATGAAGAGCTATGGAGTGATTATGTTCTGCTCATCTGTGATCTAAAGCAAACACTTCCTACCTGCTCAGCCATCCTGGGTCCTGATTTATTAAAGCTCACCAAGGCTGAAGAGAATACACTTTCATCAGTGAAGCTTGGTGACCCAGCAAACCTGGAATGTATGTGGTCTAGCAAATAGCAAATGACTTTAAAGAAATCCATTCCAGGTTTGCTGGATAACCTAGCTTCATTGATGAAAAGTTATCTTATCCAGTCTTGGAAAGCTTTAAAAAATTAGGCCCATTTAAACAAAGTCAACTTACTATTTAAACAACTTTTTAAAATGAATTATATTCCTAGGAGTAATAATAGTGTACCAAATCTATTTGAACAGAAAGAAAACATACTATAGTGCAGCTTAAATAAGCAAAATATACATTTGCTAAATCACATGAAAAAATGTGTTATATATTATAGCTCTGTATGTATCATGTTTGGCCCACAACTATATAATATCTGTTAAAAAAAAACCTTAAACTTTGTTTCCCAGGGGACAATCATTGTAAATTTCCTAACACCTCATGCAGATTTATAATTGTAAACCATACACAGATACAATGATTGATAAAATGGCAGAAACTGCAAATGTTTGAAAAACAAACAAGTAAAAAAAACCTCAACAGACCTAACTAAATGTGATGAAGTCACAAAAAAAGGAAGGAAGAAACAGTTAAAAAAAATAAATAAATAAAAATAATGCTGTGTTTTTGGGCAGGAGGCGAATAGGTGTACATGCAGAAATAAGGGAACATTCTGCCAGAATCAGCATGTCAAACCTCAAATAATTTAATCCTTCAACATATTCCACAGACACAAACATTTCAGCAAATCAAATATTTAACTTCTTAAGAACCGGCTGTACTCCTACCTAAAACCTGGCTAAATGTTTTCCTCAACACTACACAATCCGTTTTCAGCTTTTGGTAATACAATTTAAACAAAGTGTTTTTGCTGAATTGATTAGGGAGCATGATTTTGGTATCATAAACTGACTGAAGTTGTCTGAAAAATCCCTATTTAATGTACAGCGCTGCTTTATTTGTTGGCGCTATATAAATCCTGTTAATTATTATCATCATTATTATTATTATTATTATTATTAATAATAATAATCGCCATGTGTATGGATAGCAGTTTTTGCACCTCTGGCCCTTCAGTTGTAAATCATGAATACAGGTAAGGACACCTGCCACTGTACTATAATGTAGACATCACTCTCCCTGCTGGATTTTCAGTTTTGAGAGCAGGAGGTGTGGGAACACCCAGACACATTTCAGCAGGGACAGCAAGAATCTAGATCAGGAAAACAGACATCTGCATGGTGAAAACCAGAGAGAAACAAAGCTAAAGAGCAAGTATACGCATATCTAAAATATAATTTTACATGGTCTTACCAGCAGATTAAAAACTTCTGCCAAAAGTCAATAAAAAGCTGTTCTAATTAAACTTGGCCACACAGACTTTGCTCATTCCAATACTGGTAATGTTCTATTAGTAAACCTATCACTAGTGACAGTTTTACAACAGGATCTCTATGAGACCACTTACCTTTTCTTTCAGTATGACTTCATCACTGGCAGAAAAAGCAAGAAGTCACTCCATTTGTTCAAGAGGCCAGTGACGGAGATTCACCCATTAGAAAAAATGAATGCTGCCACTTGTGACATTGCCCTTTGATATGGTCAACAGCAAAGCAGCAACATATTACAGCAACTATGCAAGCAGATTATTTTGTTTTGATTCATTTGCCAAAAGTTTACCCCCCCCCCCCCCCAACTATTTGAATAGAGTAGGGAACAATTAGGGCAGATTCAATCATGCACACTAGTACCGATCACTGTTGCCCCTATTCATTTTTGATGGAAAAGACACTACCAATACAGCAACTACCAAGAGGCCGTGGTTCCTGGCATGAGGAAGCGGTGAAATCCCCACAACCTCACCGCCAATGTAAACCTAACCTTGGATCTGTGTCAGATTTTTATTGCTTTTAATGGTCCTGCTAGGTAGATTCAACCTTTGAACCTCTGCTGGGTTCCACGGTCATGGAGACAAAATGTGATGGTAAATATGAGCTATACATTATACAAAGTGGGCTGTATAGGAAGAGTATAATAGTGTGGCCAGTGTAAAAACTGTAAGTTCAAGACCAAGAAATGGTCAGAGCCTTTTTATTCTAGCAGACATGCCAAGAAGCTCATTCCTGATTCAGACACCACCAGTTTTAAGAACTATAACAGGTTAATGCTCCTTATGATGCAAGGCAGAAAGTGTTCACTGGACTGATTTTTCAGCTTGCTAAAAAATATATATTAGGAACAAAGCACCTCTGATACCTGCATGTAATTGTTCAACACTAGCCCTACAACAGACCCCAATAATAATTATTTATATCACGCATTATGTGAATTAGCAGGGTCCCTGACAAATAAATGTGGATGAAAAGCCCAACTACATGATAAGGAAAAACGGAAATGAGGTAACACGCTTGCTTAGTAGATGAACATTGCAAAATTAAAAATAAAAACACTAAGAAAAAAGACACAAATAATAAATAATTCATATATGTGCACAAGAACACACCAGGTTTTATCTCAGGTAAACTACACTTTTCGGTTGCCAAGATAAACTTATACCTATATATGTCACATGTAATCTGAATGTAGAGGGCTAACACACAGACATGAATAGACGATTGAACCAAATAATCCTATGATTAGCAGAAGAATGGAAAATGCAAGACATGACTAGGAGAGATTTACTAATTTCTCTATATTGGCAACATGAACCCCCGAATGTACCAGTTGTATACAAAAATTAAAAATATAGCCAAATGATGTGACCATTCCACCTATGTTATCACTTTGAACATCCCATTGCAAAATCATTCTTATCCCCCCTGAAAGCAACTAGCTCTGTAGGTCATGTCTTTATCTGGTATACTTCAAACAAGCGCTCAACACAATACAAAATGTGCAGAATTAGAGCATAACACTTCCCTGTGTCTAAATGGGGAAAGAGAGTAGTGATTACTGAATAGATTTGTTTTGATATTTATGATGCCCACAACAGATGAGGCTATTTCAATGTAGCATTAAAAATAAACACTTAAATGATATTAATTTTGTTACTCACTTTGCTCCTGTGCAGTTGTGGGTGGAAGAGCTGAAGGTTCTTCTGGTGGAGCTGACGAAGAAGTAGGCGGAGCTGGGGGAGGTGCTGGAGGAGGAGGTGGTGGAGCAGAAGGGGCAGGGGCAGTAGCAGTGGCAGTTGCTGCATTAGCGGCAGCTGCCTCATTTGCCATTGATCTTGTAATTCGACCCTTCCGTCGACCTTGACTATTTGCCGTTTTGCGTCCCTTGGGTGTGGACTGTTCTCTTTCCTCCAGGTCTTCTGCTGTGGCATCCGTTTTTTCTTTGGCGGTCTCTCTGCAAATATTTAAAAGCACAGAATGGAGCACACCGCAGTACCTGGTAACTTAGGTGCCATTAGGGGGTCTACAAATCCTACCTGCCTGGGGGTAACACGTGCTATAATGCTTGTTTCAGCCCTGCTAAAATAATTTTGTATACATCACAGTAAAAGCAAATATATTATTAAAGTGTGCCTCTCAGTCTTTAAAAGTACACCTAAATTAATGGCGTATACATTCCACTGGAAACTTACACTGGGGTCCTAAAATATCTCACCAACTACTACTTGTGAATTACAACTTCATTCCTTTGCTTAGAGACATACAGTATTTATAGTTTGACACAGTGATGTGTTGAGAAATGTAGTCTGGCATCTCCTGTTCTTCTGACAGTGAACAGGTCAAAAACAAATGATCCACCCACCAGTGGAAAAACACCACTTTGAACAATGCAAAAACTAATGGCAATCATGTTCATATTTTGGGTTTACTTGGACAAATCACTGCAGAAAAAAGTACAGGTGAAGCGTGTTCAGAATAGATTACTCATTCAGAAAGGAAAGTTCTGGCATACTTGGCTTACCTAAACTCTTCTTTAGCATCTTTCTCCTCCTCATCCCTTCGTTCTTCTTCCTTTTTCTCATTCTTTTCTCCTTTTTCCTCATCTGCTTTGTCAATTTCCTTTTCTTCTTGTGAAGGTCGTGTAATTTGTTGCTGCAGACAAAAAAAAAAAAAAAAAACAATATTACAAATAACCCACACCAGAAAATTGTATTTCTTAACATTGCCTGAGAACTAAAGATGGAAATGTAGCTCACCAAGAATCCTCAGTGTTCTTTCTAGCTCACCATTTTTTGCTCCCTTCTACATTTAAAGAATATAAACAGTTCAGCTAAAAGCACTTGAAAACTAACTGAAGTTTAGCACTGGTAAATCACAACTGCAGTGATCAACCAAGCAGCCGATTGTGGACTATATCCCCTACCTTCCCTGGCTGGTGGCAGGGTAATATGTATCTAGTAGATGACTGATTTCTCCATAAAGAATATCTCTAATTTCCTATGTAGCACCAAATAGGGTGTGTTTCAATCCCCTTGTAATGGTAATAAAAATAAACAAAAAAGGCATATATAATATTATTAGGAGATCCCCTACCCAACCCACAAATAGGAGAGAGAGTAAGGACAGATATTCCACCTATGGTATGAGGGGAGTTTCCATTTTTTTTTGTATAAGTAGAGCTATAATTTTTGAAAGCCCCGATGAGGAGGAATATGTGTAACCCTTGAAATGCACTGGCTATTTTATGCTCCTGTAAAACAAGTGAATACTTGCAATAAACCCTGGAGGACTTATGCTGCTCATCATTCAAAGGACAATTTTGCCCCTAAGATCAGCCTCAGTGTTATTGTGTTTTCTAAGATAAATAACTGTGCAAAAACACCAGTGACACAAGAGGAGGAGAGGACCCTGCCCCGAAGAGCTTACAATCTAGGAGGCGGAGGATGTTTCGTATCTCGTTAAGAAATGGGTTGGTGTTTAAAATACAGTGAAAACAGTGGGGAAGTCAAGTTAAACTTCAAATGTCATAAATTGTGCTACCGGGCTACCTTATAATGTAAACCATTAGTCACATCAGTAAAAATGCTGCATTTAAAGACAGTAAGTAAGACATAGTAAGTGTGCCTTCATCTGCTTCTCCCTAGTGATGCACATCCTACCTAGCCTGGTGGGAGAAAAAGCACGCCAATTTGCACCAGTAGAAGCCTGTGAAAAAGTAGAAAGTGCGGCTAATGCTTTGAACTAAGTGCTTGGTCCTGTATTGTGCTGTAGTTAACATAATCATATTATACACAGGACTATTTCTGCAAAGGGACAATTTACAGAGCATTTGAGTTTGGGTATGCATAACGCATATTAGTAGCTCTTTAATATACTGGTTCTTACACTGGGAGTGATTTTGAGGTCCGGGGACAAAAATTAAAACAATTCGGCTGTGCTGCAGGGGAAAAGTGAACATTTCTCTTTATATGCTTCTAGTTGCCAGCAGATGGCAACAGTATACTAGACCCAAAGCTCAGATCTGACATACAAAATATAAGTGTAAATAATGCTCTAATGCTTTAACCTATACTACCAGATTAGCCAAACTAAGCAGTAATGTCTGCCAAAGAGACCTTAAACATGTTCATGACTGGAAAATGTTGGGTTTCTCAAATCTCCTCTGAAAACACAAGCCAAGAAAGTGAAGGAAGCGGACACACCTAACCCACACTAGGCTGGATAGTTTACCATATGACTCATTCAATGTTTCGTGCCAACTCCAGATAGGAGATCATGTTACTGATGGCAAAGCTGGGAACTTAGGAAAAACGAGTGGCAAAATGGATTTACATTGCATAACCCTGAACCTGAGCAAACACCTGTAATTGCAGAACTGAAAAGGAATCCTTCACACATGGCGGCATAGTGATGCAACCAAGATCTGGCAGGGGAAAAAGGTCACTTTACACATAATACACCCAGCACACCACGTGAACCAACCTCTCAGTAAGCATATTTCAGAAAGGAAATTTGCTGCAAGCCAAGTTCTTGACATAAAAAGAAGCACTATGCAACTCGCCCATCCAGATCAGGCTTTATAGTGGTGCCTTAGACTAAAAGCATACTATAAACAAATCCCAAGCAGCTGCAAGGCTCTGACTCGTGTGTTAGTACCTAAATGTCAGACAATTTAGCCTGCAATTTATTGGGGCCTACGCACACCTCACATAGCGTTCTGTGGTTTTGAGGTGTTTTGTTGGCAATACCTTTAATCTCCATCTCCATGGTATATGCTTTTGCTGGAAGCTGCAATGAACAAGATTTTTGTGAGGAGGCCCTGTCACCAGATCATTATTACAAAAAACAACCCTAAAATTATATATGAATTTACATATTTAGCATGTAATTTACCTGTAGAAGTTTTGAATGTGTCGTTAGCAGCTGTAGCAGACTCAAATCTCGGCTATGCTTACACATTGGAGTTTTGTCATGAACGAGCGCTGTACATACACCCCCGTTCTGCTCTGTGGAAAGGGGGAGAAGGAGCGAGCGGCAACCCGCTGCGCTCTCTCCTCTTCATTTGCATTGCGGTCCACGAACGATGTCGGACGGCCACTGTACACATGTCAGATTCTCGTCTGATACCAGTCGAGGCAAAAATCGGATGAGAATCATCCGATGAGAATCAGGTGGGCACGTAGCTTTACTTAGGTGGCACTTGCAGCTACAGGTAAGTGCAGCACCCTTTAAAAAAAATGCAGCACCGCTCCTTTAAGTATTGATTGCCAAAGCGATTGAGACTGAATGGAAGCGCCTCCCAGGATACCTACATCATGCATCCCGGGAGTCAATGACTGCTTTTTCTCCGCATGCCCGATCTTGGAACTTAGTTTAGTAAAAATAGGAAGTTTTAAAGACCCAAGCATATAATTTATCTAAAAAAAAAAAAAACACACACACATACCTTGGAATAAATTTACACTGGAATCTAATAGGTACAGAGATCAACTGCAAAAATTGCATGCTGAAATATCTAGAACTGCACATGTTTGGTTAAAGTGTTACAGGTATTCCAGCCAAGGTGTCAGGATAACACAAAGCAAAAAAAATATAGGTATGAATTGCTAAGAATGCCTGTACAATGATAATAATAAAAAAAAAACTATACCCCTACTTGCCTATCCCACTGCCTGTTCCTTGAATATTATCTCTATTGAAGACCTACAGGCCTCTGGTGGAATCTTCACATTCAGTACTTCTGAGTGTGAAAAATCAATGCATCTCACAATGCTCAGTAGGGACAGACAATAGAACCAAGGTGAGTTGCTGGGACACTAAAAGTGATGCATCAATGACAAAATTCTGCACAAGGTTCTAAGAAATTGAACAACCACTGAACATGTACGTATATAATATAAAGTGGTTCTTTGTATTATATACAAGGCTGGGGATGGAGAATCACAACCCTAGGAGCTGTTGTCCTCCTAAAGTACGTTATAATAAAGCAGGTAGGATATGTGGAGGGGAGCGTAATGCTCCCATGATGCAACACGAGTTCTTCCTATCAATCTGTTCTACTGCTCAAAATTTTTATAAAGGAAGAAGAGGACCTAAACAAACATTTTCAGACTGTCAATCTCTTATGACAAAGAAAGTACTTAAGGTGGTATTTGTATAAAGCCTGTGATTGTAAGATCTCATGTAAAAAATCTATTTTCTATTGAATGAAATTTGCCTCTTAACAGATTACTGTTTATTACTTGTATGCAATACTCAGGCCATGGTCATTGTGATCAATGACACAGGAATTTTATTCTGAGGGCCATTGTGGGTGTGTGCAAGAATGAATTTTGGGCCTTGGTGTACCATTATGGATGCCAAGGTGTGCACAAGCTACAAAAAATATTTGAGAATTGCAGCAGTATGCCCCTGCATTATACATCACCTGCTTCCAGAAAGCAATGTGACAGCTGCTTTGCATGGGAAAGTTATCAGGCTCTGCCGAAGCATAAATACACAGTGCTTCTTTATGATATCTGACACAAATAGACTTTTAGAGATCAGCAACACAACAACCAGCATGCCCTCCCCCATGCCAACACACACCTGCACTTTCATCTGTTCATGTGCAATCTTCTCTGCCACCTTTACAAAGGCTCGAGCTTTGGCCCCAGATGAATCTCATAGGGACAAAATGCACGGGGTGGCACAACTGCATAGGCATCGCTATCTTCCGTAAAAGAGTTGCCTGACCCGGCAGCATGTTTATTCCAGGAAATTGTGTCATTCTGCCACTTAAGCTGCCTACAGAAGAGTTGTCCATCTCACATGCAAGCAACTAATCTCGCCAGGGTTACCCAAGGTAATCCCCCCTCTCAGCTCAGCTTGATTGGCTGCAACAGCAGCAGGGCAAGTTTCTGTTTAGTCAGATCATAGGGCTGTGCCACCTGCTACACAAAATAAAAAAGGAGATGACTTTACTCAGTCTCGTATACACAGGGCAACCAGCCATTATGTCAGCGGAGGTTGCTATCAACATGTTCTTTGAATACATGCTTTCCACGGAGTGCTAAGGGCAAAATTGTTGCCTATTTAATTTCAACATGGGTTTACACTGCCACAGCGTGACTAAGATTTTTTAAAGGCATGCATACAACTTATAAAAACAATTATAATAAATATAGGAACATATTAATACAGCATGGATATACCACTCACTAACAATTCTAATTTACAACATTTGATTTACTTGTACTAAATGTTTGGTAAATATTACATTTGCTGCTTTGTAAATATGTTCCATAAACACAAAAAAACACTTGTAGCAACACAAAGCATTCTATCCACTTCAGTGTGGAAATATTTAGTCCCATGCATACTTTTTCAAAACTAAGTTGTCATTAGTCTTAAGTTAAAAAGAATAAAATTATTAAAATAAGCAACTTTTTACAAGCCACTTGGTCAAATGTACTCCATTGTACTTTAATGTGAAAGTTACAGGAAGCCATTCATTTTGATGGAGAGATTAAAGAAATGTTTCCTTGCTTTAGGCCACGTACACACATGCAATAATTGTTGGAAAAGATCTTCCACAATCCTTTCCAATGACAAAAAAACTGCACGATTTATGAACGAGCACTGTACATACAGCACCGTTATGCTCTATAGAGAGGGAAGAGGGGCAACAATGGAGTGATACCCCACTGCGCTCTCACCAGGTGCGCTGTACACATGCCAGATTCTCGTTCGATATCAGCCTTGAGGCTTATTGTACGATAATCATCTGACGTGTGTACGTAGCTCTAGTTTTTCCGCATATAGTACCAGCAGTATGATCATAAACAAAGAGGGGGTAAACTATGATTGTCACCTCCGAATTCTTCTAAACATTTAAAAGCAGTGCAAGTGAGTGGACAACCAAAAACAAAACATAACAGGCCCAACAGGGAACTGGGGAGTACCTGCAGCTCAACAAGTTGCCTGAAGGGACCTTACAACCAAAGCTGCTTTCAGCTGAGACAACATCCACCTTGTAAAACTAAGAATTTGTGAATGCAAATAGGGTCAATATTAATGAATGCATGTTAAAAACCAGTACAGGCAGGGTTAACTCAGAGCTCTCTGTATCTTCAAAAGGAGAGATAAGAAATGGTCATAAGTTAATTTTAGTCATCAATGTGGAATGAGCCAGCTATCAGCAGAACACACAATATGCCTGAATATAAAACCACATCAGTAACACAGCAAACCAATACTCATTGGAATGTCTGTGGTTGAAATGGGGAAGAAGGTATCTAATTTAACTGGTAGGAGAGAACCGAAAGGCTGGAGAAACTGGGGAGGAGTAAAAAAAAGTTTACTGCACGGAAGTTTTCAGGGACCTGAAGGTAAACCCTCTTTGCCCTAATAGAAAACAGTGAAGGGGAAGGCAAGAATTTGTCCCACAAAACTACTGTAATTGACACTTAGGAGAGATTTACTACTATCAAATAGGCTTTCTGAGCTACAACTAACACACAATTAGGATCTGCACACATGTAGATATCCCTGATATCCACAGAGACCCAAAGTCTCCCTGGTGAAAGGGGTGATGATCATTCTGGTGGATTTCATGAAGAATTTGTGGACTCAAATGAGTATACACAAGTCTGAGATGGATGCCCTCTAAGTGACTACTAAGTCCAGCTAATGCCCCCTAATGACCAGTTTTCAGTAGGCAATCTCCTTGTATTCTTTTAGCTCAATCCTAAAAGTTTGGCAAAGTCACATGTAATGTGGTATGAACAAAAACCACAAGCGAAAACAAAGATCTTCAGAAAGATTTTAACTTGTGATCAAGGTTTGTGTATAACAGGTTACTTGCCCATCCAGTCATGTATGATTGTAGGAAACACATTTTGAGAAGACATAGGAAATTACTATGCTCCACAGATCCAAGGAAGATTCCAAGGATGGCATGGGCTCTGAAATGACTAGCACACTAACATGTACAATTGCACTGCATTGATGTGATAACAGCTTAGAATTGCCTAAAATATAAGTTAAATTGCAGGGATGCTTTATGCCAATATTGTATATGAGCATTGTAAATTATCTTGGTTATAAATATTTACTTGTAATTATAGTTAATTATTTACTGTTAAATAATAAAAATAATATATGGCACAGTTGGCTCAGTGGCCACCACTCTTGCCTTTGCAGCACTAGGGTCCCAGTTTTGAATCTTGGCCGGGACAATATTTGCAGGGCGTTGTATATGTTCCTCGGGTTTGCATGGGTTTCATTCGAGAACAACCGTTTCCTCTCACATCCCAAAAACACACAGTTTAAATTGTTCCCCAAATTGACCTTAAACTGTGCTAATGACATGGCAGGCTATGGCAGGGACATTAGATTAAGGGACAGTGGCAAGAATATGGACTTTGTAGGGCTATGCATAAGTCAGTCCTACATAAATACAAAATGATAATAATAATAAATATTTTAATAGCTGGTTAAGGATAACAAATCCATCATCATTAAAAGATAAATAAAAAAGATAAGTGCAATGAAAATTGATTGTGAAATTGGCCCATATGAAACTTGTGACAATTTTCCACAGACAACCCTAAGAACAAAAGGATAAACTTGGTCAGAAGGTAATGTGATAAACTGCTGCAAATTACATCCGATGATAGAGGGATACCTTGACAGCTTTGCCTATTTGTAATATTACTTTGAGATTAGCTACATGAACCTCTTTACTCAAATCATCACAATGGTCACACAGATGTATTCTGTATAAGCCTGCATTTACTCCTGTGTCTATTTTCATAATGTTGTCATAACTCAGCTACTAATAAGTACATATACACCATTACTGAATGACATTTTGTTTGCTATAAAGCAAACAATTGCCAATTCCTAATGTTAACAATTGACCATGCCCCAGTACCATACACTGGCACGTCCACTTGAAGTCTCTATTGGAAAGTGTGTGACAGGCAGACTATCTGCACAATATTACTCTAAATGAACATCCTAAAATGCATTTGATTTCTATAAATTGTTTCTACGTATACCTTAAACTTAAGCTAAAAGTCTTGTAGACGGACGGTCCCCTAAAGTTGTTAGATTAGGTGTATTATGACACCAGTAGACCTAAAGGCAGCAAAGTAGCCCCAAACATTTTAGTGGTTTGTGTGCAGTGCTTTTTCCTTCTAAACATAATACTGCATGTTTATTTTATGTCTTTACCACAGTCTGTATAAAACAAAAATACAAAAAAATATAAAGGCATGTGTGTTGCACTACTTTTTGTTTATGTTAATAAATTAAATAAAGATCAGACCACATAATGGAAGATGTTCATGAAATCCAGACACCTACCTGGTTTCTTCCCCTCCGCTTGCTATAATTTCTTCTTACAAGAGATTTATAGTTTTCATTTTTCTTAGTTAAATAATAATACAACACACAATCTGCAACACTCTAAAGAAAAAAAAAAGTGGAAATCCATTACAATAAAAACTTAAAACGAATCAAAGTAACAGCTACACTACCAACAATGGGCCATTCAGCTCAATGTAATAAATTAGGAATATAATGACAATATCAGATTTCAGAAAGGGGAGAAACCAATTTAGTAACTGTATCTTTTTACATTTACAATCTGTTTGGGGAAACAGTAAAACAAAATTTTATATATAAAAAAACATAAAAGGTACACAAAAAAAGGTAATAAACAGCAGTAATACCTTTCGCTCCAGACAAGCAGCAATCACACCAAAGTTTTTAGGATGCTGTACAAATCTGACAAAAGAAACAATATTAGTTAATACTGGAAATAATGTAACTTGCAGGCAATACATTTCTATTACAAACCTAATAATGCTAAAAATAACATGTTGCTGCTTTTTTTGCAGCACAGGGCAACCAAATATACAAAAGGTTAAGTGTACAAAACTTATATTGAGTCAAACAAAGTTAAAGAGAACATGGCATGCTTTTCAGTAGACAACTATGCTTAACCTAGAGCATTTTGAAAGCTTAGGCTCCGTAGTGATACAAACATCCCTAATATTAACCTGGGGTTAGGGCTTCTCTTTACCTTAATTCTTTGTACATTTCTAGCAACCTAAAGAACACACGAGCTTAAAAATTTTATGAAATGGATCATGCATGTATTTTTCAGTTTGCATTATTGAAAAAATCATACTTTTCTTTAAAAATTTCTTTTTCATGATCTGTCCAAACGTTCATGAACTGCCGTTCCTTGTAGACTTTCATGGGATCTTCCATCAAGCCATTCATATTGATAAATTTCACCCTTCTCTGTTCTGCATCAAACATCATGGGTGGAATGACAGACAGCTGTCGCATTTGTTTTTCGTTATTCTGAAAAAGAGAACATGTCTAAGTGAACTAAAATACTTGGTATGAGATTACCATACATTTATTCATATACAAACACATTTACCAGGATGTTATCTGTGACACAGCAGTTCTGGTATGAAATTGCCATTTATGAATTTACATCATCTTATTTTGTTGGATAGATGATGACTGTTTCAAGGCTGCAGATAAAAATGTGTTTGCTTGAGTGTAATATCTTGATCCCCAGACAGTGAATATTTCATAAGGGCCGGTAGCCACAAGCAGTTCTGCTGCCAATTGTGTGCTTAGGTAACTGACCAGTCAGAAGCTCAAAAACACCACACATGTAAATATCCTTTACTGATTATGTACTGTGCTTTCACATTGCACTATTGTGTGTGTGTATTCTGGAGGAAAAAAATCCAGCATGGGAAGAGACTTGCAATGTTTACTAAAAGGCCCACAAATTTAAGCAATATAATTGGTAAGTACTGTCCATCTCGGATGGTTGATTGTGTACCAGACAATGAGCCTGATTTATTAAAGCTCTCTAAGGTTGGAGAGGATACACTTTCATCAGTGAAGCTGGGTGATCCAAAAAATCTTGAACAGATGTGGTCTAAAATATAGCAAAAAGTTTTAAGGAAATCCATTCCAGGTTTGCTGTATCACCCAGTTTTACTGATCAATGTATATCCTCTTCAGCCTTGGAGGCTGGCCCAATAGGAGCATTCTGCCATGTTCATAGGAACTGTCTGCCATATAAACTAGTTCGTAATATGTATATATGTAAATTGCTTATAAACCTATCCAGGTGCCAAAAATTACTTGGAAAAAATTTAGACAAAAGTACATTCTTTATCAACTTCGAATCACCAGTGTTAGTGGAAACGCTTGCACAATAACTGTTAACTTAGGAATTTGTGGTTCTTTAGCTGTAATGTTGATCCTTTAGGTTCACCAGTGAGTTACGTAGCCACAGGAAGCATGCACCAATTTACATCTCAACTCAAGTCCTGCATACTTTCTCTTGGTTCACTTCAACAAATAAACCTGAAGGATCTGGGAAAACTGGGATTTTTTAGGGAAGTTGGCAATTAAAGCAGGGTTACTTTGAACAGTTTAAATATATACTTTACATGATGGGTTTTGTTGCCTTTGTACAGTTAGTATGCAAAGACAGACCTGAAATATAATTTACTGGTGCTGAGAAAAAGTTTATTTATAGAACTGCATGTGGAGTTTGGTTTGCCATTGCATGGATTCTGGTAATTAAACTGTACAACAACCTACAGCCTTTCTGCTACATTATTCAGAAAGATACGAATAACATGGAAAAACAACCAAACTAAAGCCTTTATGGTTTAGGATTCAAGGCTGGCACAGGAACAAAGCAATCTTACTAGCCAAAGGCAATAACATGCTTTGAAGAGTTTCATTAAGAAGTTAATTTGTGATTAACGGATAATATTAAACCTGAAACAGACTCTGCAATGACCTCACCTCCTGCTCAGACAGACCATCAATGATTTCCGAGATCTCATGTTCGCTTCTGGCGATGGTTGCAGATAGACCAGCACCCCTCTGACCAACTCTGAAATAAATAATTCTGTCATTTCCTTTCAGTGATACATAGTGAACATTTGATCCACAACTATTTTGAAACATTAAGGGCAAAATATACCACAGAAAATATCCATTTCTACACCGACATGCATGTCATATTACTAAGGTAAATAGAAACCTGTCGTCCAAAATACTACTAAAGTACCTGTAAATATCAAATGGGGTTTGCTTGCTAGATAGGACCATGAACACTCCTTACCAATTGTTTTTCACAAATTTTTATGCAATATAACCAGAAGACAAACCAACCAATTGACATTCCATCCTGCCAATTTAATTAGGATCACACTAATCAAAATTATCTTATTGCTGGACATATATGAATTATCTTTAAGTGACTGGCTTAAATATTTAAAAGCCAATATTTTATTTTTTTTTTAATCTACTTTTTCATTAAATAAAAAAAATAGAGGTAACTAGAGGTTTACCCCTTTATTACCCCAATATTAGGTTTTACTTAAATTATCTTCCAATGTTTAAAAAGCAGTACCTAACACCCTAAGCTGTGACCTGAAATTCTCTTGAAAGCTTAGTTGTAAATAACAATGCTATCAAAGGCCTACTGTGTTCTTTGATAAAGACAGAGAACCCTCCAACTCCAGAAACTTACCTCTGAAATCTCTCCTGCTGTTCCCGCTGTTTACGGATTTCTGGGAACTGTTTCTCGTAGTATTCTCGGGTTTTGCTCTCCTTTGCTTTCCTCCGCGGGTTATTCTCTATCCTGTCCACTTTTTTCTCCCAAGCTTCCATCAGCTGATCATAACGCTGACAAATGTTCTGTTCCTGTAAGGGGGAAAAAAACCACACACGTCAGCGAATGTACTCTGACTGGGCAAGCAGACATGAGTGCTCTCACTGAAAAAGAGAAACAGTGAAAAACTAGGAAACCCTGAGGAAATCAAAAAAGGGGGGGTTATGGGATGCATGTACAAAATGTTAAAGAAATATACAAACCCTTTGTTTTCTAGCATGATTTCTCCTCTTAAAAAATAAGATCAGTTTCTTCCTCATAACCTGGTTTCTGAAAAGTCAAAGAAGAGAAATATAATGTTACTAAGGAAGTCAATATCTAATCTTTGACATAAAGCACATAAGGGAAACAATCTTAAGAGATCCTCCCTTCTCTGTTATTTGACCCATTATGTGAAATTTTTAAAAACTGTACTTCACATGGAGCTGCCTTGCTTTAGTGCATTGAAGCAATCAAAGTTAAAATGCCTAGAATGTTATGCTCAATTATCATAAAAAGACAGTGGAAAACTCAAATTGTTCCTAATGACTGAGAATGTTACAAATATAGAAGTAATATCAATATATTAGCATTACATAGAAATATACCAATATTATCAGTTGGCACATAGATTTAAATGACTGCCATGAACAGTCTTCCTCTCTTTTTACACAATACTCATGGCTCTAAAGAACACTCGGAACAGCTAAAATGTATACAGGATGTTTAATTTGGGCAACAATTGAGGGAGACGTAGATTTAGAATGCAATAAATATTTACTCATTTCTGTTAGAAGCTTAAATGATGCTAAACACGTTGGTGGTGTAGTTTAGCAGGCAAAATGGCAATTTTTTTTCAATGCAGCAAAATCTGAAGGGCTTTGTAATGAATTACAGAGTCAGGCAAAAAGACATTTAACTTCGTATACGTTTTCATTTCTGAAACACACAAATAAAGTACTTTTTTTTTTTTTGATAGCAATGATCATGCTAATGTGCCCCCTCCCAAGTCACCAAGCTTTTTATAAAAACTTGCACTGCAGTCACTAGGAAGAAGACATGTGAACATTATGGCATCGAGAGATTAGATAACAGGGCAGATTGGTCAGAGAAAAATGGCCAGATTAACAAAACATGACTTATCCTCTCAAGGCCTCTGCACTTAATTCCTCTCTCCCATAGGGGAGACACCCGTGTGTCATTATAAAAAGTAATGTGTCAATAAAATAAATTAGGGGTCTTAACAGACTAACAACATTTGTTGCAGTTAATCGCAAACAAGTCGTTGTCACTCGCTATCCCTCTATCCGAGGTTGATGTCACACTGACCCTGGATGCTGGTGACAAAGAGTTCAGGATCGCTAAATGATTGCCTGCCAGTCTCTGTGGTATTGACCCCCTGCAAGCCTTGCAAGAAAACTAAACAAATTGCTGTTGCCGATAGATACAAAACTGGTTATTTTTTATAAAATGTTCTGATTTACAGATTATTTACTATACAAAATACATAAAAAATATGTGTATCCTGCTCCTGAGTACACTGTTGAAAAATACATTTCATACATGAAAAAGGTGTCCAAAATTCACAGGCACCTGGGAGCACAGAAAAAAAGTAAAAATTGGGGGTGCGCCTTGTGCTGCAAAAAACACATTAATGTGAATTTTTAAAACCAATGTCAAATATAATGAGTCAACAGGTGAACAGAGGCAAAATGAAGATTGGGGTAAACAAAGCTTAGGTTTTGGATAAAAGAGACTTAAAAAGTATGCAGATGTAAGTAACCAACAAATCTGTTTGTGCTGCTGAATCTGCATTGCAGCATTTAGCTGCACAATAAACACAGTAAGGCTTTTATAGCTACATTACTGAACGGTATACCTGTGAGCTTTGTAGCACTTTTAACTATTGACTACTGACATTTTCTGGCAGGCAATCATATGAACATTATCCTGCATTACTAAAATATCCCTGATTGTGTTTTCCTGTCTGCTTGATTTGCTGAATATTACAACAGAGTGCAATGGTATTGGAATGACTGAGGCATACTTACGTCTTGATGTTTTCATGGTAAACCTTTGTGTCTGAAGGCTGGTTGTAAAGAGGCTACAAGGACAACAAAACAATAGTTAGAGAAAACATAGAAAAGCTGCATTTTGTCTGAGTTTTGTAAAGATAAATGCACAAAGATTACACAACTCTAATGGAAGACCTCCAAAGAAAACTAATGCTTTTATGAACCCATGTGCATCAATTCAAAACTAATATCAGCCACTGCAAAGTCCAGGAAAAAAAAGGAAACTGAAATATGTGCGCTCGACCACAAGAAATTGTGACTTTCAGAAAACTGATTAAAGTAGTGGACAACATTGGCCAGCAGAGAGCGCTGCTAGACACCCACAGGGTCACTTTACTTGTGCTACCTTACACAGGAGGTTTTCCTGAAGCTTTCATTGAGATGAGTAATGTGTGGATGTGGTTAATCAGGCAGAAAAACTATAGTTCCTATAACTGTATAGACATAAATATGCTCAAAAATATTACTTGAATTGTGCAACAATAAAAGTCATCACCATCATGAAATTTCAAAAAGATTCAAAACCGGCAAAAAAAAAGAGGTATGAGCCAGAATCATGCCGATTTAAAAATTGATAACCTGGCAAATGCACGAAAATGAATCCACTTACCAGTTCCACTCTAGGACCTAGCCCTTCTAAAATCTTGTGCGCTTCCTCTGCTTTTTTCTGCAAAAGAAATGT
The DNA here is from genome assembly GCF_032062135.1 of Pyxicephalus adspersus. Classification (NCBI taxonomy): domain Eukaryota; kingdom Metazoa; phylum Chordata; class Amphibia; order Anura; family Pyxicephalidae; genus Pyxicephalus; species Pyxicephalus adspersus. Next base: position 149,715,181 of record NC_092858.1, read on the forward strand.
TTTATGTTTTACATTTGCACAGAAATAAAACTCTTATGTTCTTTTTCAAGGCCTTCCTCTGCACCATCTCTGCCACAGAGGTCATATAAAGGTTACATCTAGATTATCTATAACAGAAAAAAACAGTCTGATAGATAATCAGAAATGTTGAAGCATTTGAGAAATAAGAGTAGGGGCAAATGAGGAAGGGAGGAGATTTAACATCTTGACTTTTATCCAGACCAGAAAATTCTGCAATCTCATTTTCACATATCCAACACATCATTTCATAGCAAATTCAGCCAAAGTTTATTTTTTTTTTTACCAAAGGCAATGAATATTCACAAAAATCAAATATATTCAATATTGAGCATTTACGGGTCGGGTTTTATCCCATGGTAGCTAGCATGAGCTCATGCGTCACCCTCATTGCTTTGGAAAACGTTGTCATTTGCATTTCAAAAGTGTGTATATGATGCCATTAATTTATTTTAAGAAAGCAAAATTTTGAAATCTTGAGTCCCCAATCTGCACATCCCATAAGGGAGAAACTTGTGTAAGATTCAAAGAAAAGCTTTGAGTTCAGTTTTTAGGTTAAGCTGACCATTGGCAAAATCAAGGCTTATCTGGGGAAAAGAGATTTCAAAGGTATACCAGGCTCAACTCACTAATGTTCAAAACAAAGACAAAGGTGACGCTTAATCAAAGAAACAACCGCATATAGTTTATATTATCTCTGTTTCCACTTCTGGATATCCACTTCTTACAGGCGAAATGGGAGAGGGATGACAATGACCTAACACCTGGTATGTGTTAAAAAAGGTAAATGCCGGTTTGTATCTTTATCAACATACTGCATAAAAAGGATTAGTTAAGGATTAAAATTATTATAAATAATAAACAGGATTTATGTAGCGCCAACATATTACGCAATGCTGTACAATAAATAGTGGTTGCAAATGACAGACAGATACAGAGAGTGACACAGGAGGAGGAGAAAACCCTGTCCTCTAAGAGCTTACAATCTAGGAGGTGGGGGATGTTTTGAATATCTCATTAAAAGATGGGTTGGTGTTTAAAATACAGTGAAAACAGTGGGGAAGTCAAGTTAAACTTCAAATGTGTGACAAATGCTAAATGTGCTACTGAGCTTATCATGAAAACCATTGGTGAGATTAGTAAAAATGCTGCATTTAAAGACAGCAGGCTGCAATGCATATTAAGTATAATAATTTATTTTGGCTCCTGCTGTGAGCAAATACACAGCAGACGTCAACGGTCTTCATCTGTTTCTCCCTAGTGATGCACATCCTACCTAGCCTGATGGGAGAAGGAGCACACCAATAGGCACCAAGCCTATGAAAAAATAGAAAGTGAGGCTAATGCTTTGAACTAAATGCTTGGTCTTATATTAAGCTGTAGTTAAGCAAATCATATTATACACAGGACTATTTCTGCAAGCTTAGAGACAATTTACAGAGCATGTCTTTAAGCTGCTCATTAGAACGACTGTGAAAATTCAATTTTATGAAACCAGGTTATTCAGTCAGTATACATTTTTATTTTCAGTGTACAATTATTATTACACAGTATTTATATAGCGCCAACATACTACACAGTGTTTTACAAAGTCCATAGTCATGTCACTAACTGTCCCTCAAAGGGGCTCACAATCAAATTTCCCAACCTCAGTCATATGTTAATGTATTTATATATGGTAATTACCAATTTTGGGGTGAAGCCAATTAACCTAACTACATGTTTTTGGAATGTGGGAGGAAACTCACACAAACACAGAGGGAACCTGCAAACAGTGTCCTGGCCAGGATTCAAACCTGGGACCGAGTGCTGCAAAGGCCAGAGTGCTAACCACTGAGCCACCGTGCACGCCCAGTGGCTGCATGCATACAATACCCCAACAATTTCGGTGTAACACTAAATTCACTCCTCATAGTAAAGTGAATATTTTGCACTTCATGAACTGCTAAAGCATACATCAGGTGTGGCATAAGCAGAAAATAGAACAACTAACGGGATGATAAATTGTCTTGGTTTAATGTATCCACAGACTACATGATAGCTGGCTGCAAATAAATTGAAGTCTCAAAAATGTTCTCTCATGAACTGAAGGTATTATTCTGCTAAAGAGTAATTTAGTCTTCAGCTACTTTTCACTACTGAAACCATATTCTACACACTATACATGTTTTTTGCTTTCTTAAGGGGGTTTACCTACTAAGAAAATAGCTTTCCTACTTTCTATATGTCGAACACTGACATTGTCGCCCTTTTGAGGCGGGACTCATCACTCCTGCAGTCTTGTACTTGCTAGCATCTCTGAAGCCTCCTCAAACGTAGGACCCAGAAAATTCAGCTAAGAACTTTTTTTTGCACTTCAAAATCTCTACAATCTGGCATCCTATCTATTTGAGATCTCCTGAATTTGGAACACCAGTATTTTTGCCCGATTCAATACATTAACAAATGTAAACGTTACATCAGTCCGTCCACCTATATTTCATCCACCCACACTATGAAATACTGTGGCATTCAACAACAACGTTCTGACAATACATACTCTTGTTGCATACCCCTAAGGAAGCCCTTGTGGCAAAGCACGTTGGGTAACAAGATATCAACTAGGCTTGTTAATGCTTAAAGACAAGCAACTTTTTTAGATTAGAACGTGTACCGGTATGTTCAGTTTAGCGATACCCATCCCATGACAATACAATGGGAGGGGCCTAATCTAACTTATTACATAAATGTTCTTGATGTATTAACACAAATATTAATATCTTTTTCGAAACCCAAATATAAACACTATAAAATAGCCTGAAAGGCCTTTTCCTTTTTAGTTCCTACTTTTTCATATTCTTGAAAAGGTTAAAAAACATGCTGTTAGGTTAATTGACTGTGTTAAAGACATGACTCAGGTAGGGACATTAGATTGTGAGCCCCTTTTAAGGGACAGCTAGTGAAGAACAGCTACCAATATATTGGCACTATATAAATTCTGGATAATAATAATAAAATCATTTGAACCCAAACTCGTTAGTATACAAAATTTACAAACTCATGCTTCCCTGAAGCCTATGCCACTGAACTCTGCACTAGAGAGAAAGAAATATATTTGAGAACACATGCCTTTATTTAAAACCCATATCGATAGTGGAAGCTAACAAGGGATGAGCATGGTATTACACTGGCAATTTTTTTTTAATTAGTCACCTTTTAGTTCAATAGATTACCTTTTTAAAAATGATTTTTATATAACAATACAAATGTTGGGATTACTTTAACACCTTTGTCAGTGATTTCCTTTGTCTCATCAAATGTCATTAATGTCATACAATTATAATAGTATTATTTAATAATCGCAAACCATTGTTAAAATAATATTTTTTCTTAACAGTGGTCCTTTAAATTTATCCAAATCTAACAAGCATTAAACATGAAGGTGCAGTCTCTTTACAATCCCTCCATAATAATATATGCACAACTATCACCTGGACTAGTAAGCCAAAAATGTATTTTCAAAAACAATATAAAAGTAAACCCTCTGCACAAAAAACACTGTTTTGGCAGAAAAAAAGTAATTTGAATATACAAAGGGATTCATTTAAGCTACCTATTCCAGAAGTACCTATTGACTCATCAGCTAAATATCAAGTTCATGTCATAGAAGATAACAAGGCCACTTACCCGGTTTTCATCATAAATAATTTGGACTATGCTGCGATGTTTCTGTTCCACAGGTGGAGGGGAGACGGGCTTCTCGGGCTCCGGAGGTTTGGCTGCTTCTTCTTCAAGCTGTTGCTAAGTTACACAAGAGGGATAAAAAAAAAAAGAAATCACATACAGTGAAACTCCAATCAGCTTCTAATCAGATAGAAATAGCCAATCAACAGTTTGCATTCTTGCATTTTGGTGGTATGCAGGAGTGCACAGTCCGGATTAATTCAATTATTTTGCAATAGGGTTTGTAATCCCAGCCATCGTGTAATTAAAGAGAACAGATCTATTCAAAAGCAGAAATTTAGTTTGGCTGGAGGAATTAACTCAAATGACTAGAACCACACTGTAAAATTCCCAGAGTGGTCTCATTCCCAAAACGCCCATGCAGGGCCTCATTTTAAGTATTTCTCAAGGGAACTCAATGTACTTACTCCCAACAGCCTACCAGATTTAAACCTGAACTTTTTCTTTTGAAGTTTACTGGTGGGTATGAGACATTGGAAACATTTCTCACTTTGATAAATGAGTGCATTTTGTTAGATATTATATAAATATGTGGTAGAAAAGTTCAGCAGACAGCAATTCACAGGTGAGTTTAAAGAGTAACCATGTCCTTCTCATAGAAAAAGATCCATCAACTTTCTGAAAACACCAAAAATCTCAACAATAATTGAGGTTGAACGGTGGTTGACAACCATACGGTAGGGGGCTAAAAGCAGCTAACAGCAGCAATCTGAAACCAAGTCTAAAGGGGGCCAAAGCTAATTTCAGATCTGTGATCTGTCACAGGCTCAGCCTCTGACCCAACCATTCCTATTCAACTGAAGGAATGGTTGGGAATCCATTTATGTAGATGGTTGCAGACACAACCTGATGGTTGCTTCTGGCCTGCCTTAAGTGGCAAATGGCTTTCATTAACTTAAATGCAACTGCCTTCAACCGCAGCTCACAGAGATTATAAAGTGATTGCTGCTGGAGAACAGAGATGGCCCAGAATTCGTCTTTATCCATCAACTTCCTGACATTTTGAACAGCAGCAAACCACAGCTCTCAACCAACTGCATAAACACAGAGGTGGAGAGCCGGTGTGGCTGACACCAACTGCAAGGCTAAACCACAAAGCATAAGAGGGGCAGCTGAGAGCGGCCAACAGCGAAAGGTTTTAAGTCTTAAAGGGGCCTAGGATGCTTATCTGTCCCTGGAATACCCTGGGGGAGATTTCACATAATTTCTAGTCTTGAAACATAGGAGTAAAACACTTTAACATGGACCAATAGGTCTGGTCACAAGATGAGAGTAACGTCAAGGATCAATAATCCCACAAGAAGGAACTCGTGATAAGATCCTCGCATTGCATGCTAGAAGCCATGGAGTATCAGGAGTATTTTTGGTGTTGTCCCTGGGATGTAATTTTATTTTATTTTTGCTTTAAACTTGCAAATTGTATCCGATGCAAAGGGTGTAGATAAAAGCCAATCTTGCATTTTCACTCAATATAATATAGTGTATGAATATTCACAACATTTCGACTATTCGGTTTTCAATAGAGTAGGCAAGGGTTAAAACTAGTCAGGTTACCCTCTAAAGTCTGAGTAGTGTTAGGGACATTTCCTTTTGCTTTGTCTCTCAAATATGCAACAGGAAATTAGAAGAAAATTTCACAGGTTTTGAAACAGTTGTTCCCAGAGTGATTTACCATCACCTGTTCTGTGCCCCATTGAAGTACACATCAAAGGGTGAATCACCCCAATAGAGATACAGACAGAATTAAAACTGTCTAACCAACCCCTGCACACACCATTCAGCATTAGGCTTAATGGCTAAATAAGAAACAATGACTAAATAGATACACAATTTCTTCATTTACTCAAACTTCATTTGGAATCATACATTGTTTCCCAAAACTGAGCAAATATTTGTTTCCAATAAACTCTCATACCATTTCCTCCTGCATGATTTCAAATATCAAAAGGTTAGCTTGAATTTGGAGGTTGTGGGAAACAAATGATTACCACCAAAATGATAATTGGAGAAGCAATAGGTAATGACTGTGCCACATGCCTATTTTACTTTGTTAGAACAAAACAGTCTTACTAGTAATATTATACCTGTTTTTTCTTCAGTTTCAAGATCTGTTGTTCAACTTTAGCAATTTCACGGTCCACCCGGTCCATGCTCTGTATCAATTCTTCCTTAGAGAGTTTGGAGGGGGATCCATCCTGGTCCTCACCTGGTTGCCCAGACAGAGGAGATGAGGGGGGCTCATGTTTGCTGGTCAAGCCCTGTTCCTTGAAAGTACAAGATCAGTCACAATTAATATTTAGGACTTCCATTAAACGGGACAAAAAATAATGTGATTAAAGCATGCTCACAAGGAACATCTTCTATTGTATGGGAAAATAAATCTTTATTCTGGAGCAGTCCCACACAACATATCAAACCTAACTTTGATTGATTTAAGTAATTAAAAAATGAAACACCAAGGAATACAATGTAAATGACAGTGTAAATAACAGTACTTATGTTGTTGACAGTGATTGTTTGGTGTCCACAACACTAAATGAGGTTTTAATGCAGTGTTTTTAAATTGGAAAACCAAATTATGGACAACTTTAAATGAATGTTAAAATTTCAGGTTACAAAAGTACGAGGTAGCCATTTTTTTTAAAATGATGGCACTATTTTTATATTCATTGATGAGGTTTACTAAAGTTTCCCATGGGTGACTTTTTACCTTCTTAATATCTGCTTGCTGCCGAAGCCCCTCTGGGATGGTAGATACAAGAGGCACGACAGGAGCCGAAGTAACCCGGTAGTGCTGGTCTACCTGTTCGAGCCGAGGTCTTTTGGATTCCAGGGCTTCATGTTCGTTTTGTGCCACAGAATGGTACTGTTGTTCATACCCTGTTCTTCTATCCTGAGGCCTGCAAGATCAGAAAAAGGTAGGATTATGCAATGCAATATCTTCAGAATCTAACAAAGTTAAAGCAATCAATGATGGTAAAACAAGTTACACCTTTATCAACCTTTTTAACATGGGGGGATTCTTGAAATATTTTTCAGGTCCTAGGAAACCCCTACTATATTTACTATATCTATAGCTCACCGTGCATTGCTGTTGTGGTCAGTGGGAAGAATGCCAGCCTTACAGATAGCCAAAAACTGATTGGTGTTGATTAAACTTGCCTGGGAGGCACAAATTACTCATTGCTCAAGTAACCCCTAGCTGAGTGCATCTCCCACCAGAAGCACGACCCTGCTACTGATCCATTTCACCCTCAAAAAAGGCTCAGTCAGAACAACACTACGGTACTTTATTGACCAAGGCATGCAAAGGGCAAAATGCGTCGGCCAAAGAATGTGTAGGCAATCCCCTTGGTCCAGTACCTCCCTTTCTCTCTCTTTTTTCTTAGAAGAATTAGCATGGCTGTACAACAGTTTTCCAACAACTGCTCCTGAATGGCCTTAATAGAGTTACTCTTATCCAAATATTGCAATGGGGACTGTTTTAGGGGAAAGAGAGTACTTGAAACAAAAGTGCAAAAAGAAAAAACACTGAATCTGCAGTACTGTTCCAATAAAACTATTTTATTATACCATGGTATAGCTCAAGCTTCTGTTTTATTGTTAGAGCTATCTACAAAGTGAGAGGTTTATTCAAGGCCCAAAAGAGAGCATAATATCACATACAGAGGTGCTTTTTTTAAATACTCATGATAAGCTCCAAGTCCTAAATTATCAAGTGAGATAATTTTAAAACTAATATTTGCGCATGGTGTGGTCAAGAAGCGAGCTGCATTACTAGAAGCTGTTTTACATACTTCGAAACACTTGAAAAAGCACATTTTTGAATAGCTCTGGGCTAAGCGGCTGGCGGCTTATTTTACAAGGAAACCACATTTGTCTAGCAAGCAATCTGTTGAACCCAACAAACATTCCAATGTGGTTTAACAGAGTGCTCGTACAGCAGAAGAATTTCAGTTGCATTTAATCAACGTGATTGAAGATAAACAAAATGTTCACCTTAGCAGGTAGCCATCATACGCGGAGGCCTGTTAGGATTGAGGGCGCAGCTGAAACCACACAGACTCTGCAAGTCAGATTTGCTGTAGCTACTAAACAGAGCGACAATTGTCCGAATGGGGGAGCTGCAAAAATGAGCTTCCCCTGCAGCAGTTCAATTCTCTGAGTCAGCAAAAACAAAGCACTTATGTATATATAAATTTCCACCAATCCCACTCATAAAAACTGATGCCTGTCACAGCCTTTTTAGCAGCCATAATAAAATTTAGATAATTTCTTAAAAGAATATTTGTAATCCTTCAGTAACAAAAAAATCTTAAAGGAGACAAAAAGGCAAAGTCAGTAAAATCTCCCACCAAATCAAAACTTAGACTGTTAGCTATCCTGTCCTCCACCCCCACCCCCACATTCCATAAGAGAAAAAATACCTGTCTGACCCTGGATGAAATTCAGACAACAAAGATGGCCGTCTTCTAAGCTGCTGTTGCTGCAAAAGCTGGGAGGCTTCCAAATGAGCATTGCGGTACTCTGATATAGAAAAATCCTAGAAGGTGGAGAGAGAAAAAAAAAGTTAGTAAAATTTTGACAATACCCAGGCATACACATTGAGAAGTTTTAAAAGCACAGGTCACATTTAATGCAGCTTCCATTAGTAATGCAGCTTCCATTAGTAATGCAGCATTATCCAATGAGGTTTCTGGAAAATAAGGCAAGAGGCAAGCATCATATAAGTAATGGGGGGGACTGGTCGGCTGAGTTCTATAGCGAGCTATATTAAGCTCGCTCTGTGTCTTTGGCAAGCTGCTTTGGTGAGCACCAGAAAAGGGCAAAAGCAAAAGCAGAAAATTGCAGAAAAGGGTGTTAAACGCCACTCATTTGTGTTGGCAGTGATAAAAGGCCCTATATGTTGCATGTGTGCAAGAAGATTCAGAGTTCAAATAGCAACTCCACAGTCCAGCTACTGGGAGGAAAAAAGAGTTGCCATACGCTATGGGGAGTGTTGGAAGTTAATCTCACCAAAAGAAAATGGCGCTGCACAGGCTGGACAAGAGACCTGTTTCCAGCACAATATTGTTGACAAAGCAAAATTTGATGAGCTAAGGTAAGACTTTAGCTTTTTAACATTAATGCTCAAGACTCGTATTGTTAAGTAAAACCACCGGTGACAATAAAAGTACCACTGAGAAATCTTAGACAAGGACTGGGAAAAGTCAACTTACAATGCAGCATTGCTAGCCCTACATCAAATTTCAACTACTTCTTTTATCATTTTGACTTTGTGTGTGCATGTTTTTTTTTTTTTTATTAACCAAGATAACCTCTACTTGTAAATTCTTTCCACCATGGATCTCTTGCTTGGACTGCCGAGTGTAGTGACAAGTCTATAAATGTGCCCATGAAAACTCTGCTTACTTGTATAGTTTACCACTCAAAAAAGTTAAGAAAAAATCAAATGATTTTTAATTGTGCTCACCCTCCCATAAACATGTTTAAACAGCTGAATATCAGCAATGTTAAAATCAATAGAACTGAGACTCGCTCAGGGGACCGACTTCCTTTTCTCAGTGTGACTTCCACAATGCAAAATATTATAAAAGGCTTATTTCTGAATCAAGTAATATTGCTAGCTGTAAAAAAACAAAACAAAAAAAACTTTCTATATTGAAATAATCTCTTATCAGATGGGTGTCACATATTTATGTTGAAGCTCTTCCTCCTTTACTGTTCCATCAAAGGGTGCTGCCATCTTCCTTCTTTTCTACTTGGAGATGTTATTTGGCTATTTTCATGGGCTGGGCCTGCATGACATAACTCCTGCATGGGAGTTCATTCATTCCACACACAAGGAAAGCTGGGATTGCAGGGTTTCCCTGGCAAGCAATGCAGTAGGCAAACAATGCAGTAGGTAAGAACAGTTATTGCAGAAAGGACATCGCCTGTCCAATTGCAAAACCACCTTCCTGAGTCGCAAATATTCAAAGCGCAAAATTAGTTCCACTTTAAATACTTCATCCGTTTCCTGCACAGTAAAAAACTAAATGCAGCAGTATAACAAAAAAAAATTCAATGACCCGATTCATTACAACATCAATCAATTTTAAATCTTGTGCTAATAGAATATTCTGGTTTAGATGGTATTATATTATAAAATACTGACCTGCTGGTGTCTGCTGCTGGGAAAAGTATACTGGACTGGATGGGTGGAGTAGCGACTCTGCTCAGTGCTAAAAGCTCCTTGGTTAGGAGGATACCCTGAACTTGACATACTGGGAAACAAAGTCCTCACTGAAGAAGGTCAAGGCCAGTGCACAATCATGTTTTCAGGAAACCACCTGCAGAAAATAGGATTCATTAGTTCTGCTAATCTGCAACGCATAAAACAAACATAAGGAGGCTTAAGGTAAATTAAGACATAAAGGAGAAAGGAAACACATAAATTCACAAAAGCCTTAAAGCTGGACTTTGGGGGATAGGAGTAAAATGCACCTCATCCTTCTTTCCCCTGATGGCCAAGGGATATTCCCAATTGTTGGAGATGTTCGGTGAACTCACAATGCAGAATTGCTGATCCTATCAGAGCCTTGTCATATAGAACAGCCCGGATTAATGAGGGATAAAGTAAGAGTGCATTATATTGCTACTCAAGCAAAAATTAGCATTTAGTCCTAATAAAACATTGTAGATGTTATATTTCCCCACTACACTACTAACAATGAGATTCTGCTTTTGTGAAAGATGTAAGGGAACAGTACTCTCACTAATCAAAAGCAAAATGGACACAGGTTCTCACCCTTGTCTACATCAGTGATTTTCAACCACTGTGCCATGGCACACTAGTGAGACCTTCAGGTGTACCCTGGGAAATTATCTAAGTCATGGTGGATCGCCATGGCTACAGGGCCCTGGCTCCGCCCACTCATGTAAGCAAGGTCGGCCATAGTTCTGGCTTGTGATAGCACAGGACCCATAGTATGATAAAGAAATACAGAGGCTGCTCTCTCTCTGGTTGGGTGAGTCATAATGCACCTTAGTTAGAACTTCTTTTAATGTATATTCTTATAAATTGAAGGCATATACTTCTTTTTTTTTCCCCTGTATCCAGTATCTTGATTTGTAGTGGTTGTTAAAGGTCTAACTTTCAGGGGATCTAAATATACATTGTTTTTTTGTAGAGTGCTGCTACATGTCACCTGACAAATATTTGACGAAGGCTTTAAAGGCACCCCATTTTTTTTTCTAGCATTTTTACTCAGATCAATATTTGGGTATAACATGTTACTGGGTACTGAAGAAACCATGCACCATTCCAGAATATAACTAAATGGAATAGATTTACATTCCATTAACAGACAAGAATGAAGAGTGCAAAAATATACCTACTAAAATATGACACAGTTTTGCACAAAATGTGTTGCACTCTGTTATAGTAAAGCTTAGCAGCTTTTTAGAAAGTCCTGTGTTACATATAATAGAAAAAGAAAATGTAGGGACTTTAAAGGCAGTGTGTATATTTATATACACATATGACCATGTTGCCGAGTAGCTAACAGTTGTAAAATTCAACAATACCAGTAACATTGAAAATTCTTAAATATAAAAGTTAAAAACAAACGATAACACAACAAAACATGCAAACCACATAAGCAATATTTGTCCTTTGTTATTATTATTTTTATTATATGAAGGATAATTCATGCATATGCAAACCACATATGCATGAATTATCCTTCATATAATAATAATAATTATAATAATAATAATATTAATAATAATAATAATAAAGGTCAATTCATGCATATGTGGTTTGCATGTTTTGTTGTGTTATTGTTTGTTTTTAATTTTTATATTAAAGAATTTTCAATATTACGTGTTGAATTTTACAACTGTTAGTTACTCGTCAACAGTCATATGTGTATGTATATATATATACTGCAAGTCCATCACCTTTTCTTTTTCTATTATTTGTTAATTTCAGAATGTGGCAGGTAATTTTGTTGAAGTAAATTTGGGACTCTTCAGGTTTGTTTCATTAACCCCCTTAGCGTTCTAATTCACTTCGTATTTCCATGCTAATGATCGAACAGGAAGGACGTGTCCCCAGAACCTGCAGGGACCAGCAGGACGAGGAGGACACCAAAGGAGCAAGGTAAATTTTTTTTGTTTTTTTTAAGGTTTAAGTGACCCCGAGTGTGACTCGGGTTTACCGCTTTTTGCAGGTAAAATCCACTCCGAGTCACACTCAGGATTACTGCTAGGGGGGTTAAAGCCCTGTGTTACACTTATGCACAGCTAGTGGAGTGAAGGGGCTAATAACACATAAAACTATTTGAGCCAGGAGTTTGCACATGTTCATTTGCTTTTAATATTAAAAGTGAACTTTAATCTGCAAAAGGATCATTTTAAAGCGGAAGTAAAAAAATAAAATAAAATAAAGAATTGTATTGTGCCATACATGTTCATGCTGTTATGCAAGATAAACTATATATATTTTAAATATAAAGTATACTCGGTATATGTATAAATAAATATATGATTAGCATTCTTATTGATAGTAGATCATTTTGACTTGGTCATTTTAAAAGTGTCTCGCAAGCCAAAAAAGTGTGGGCACCCCTGATCCAAGTCTTCTAAACAGGCCTAGGTTTCGAGGAGTATAAATAAATTGAGAATCTATATGGTCATTATATATACTGTATTAAGCTACAGAGTGTAGTTTTGTAATATTTTTGGTTTGTAATGTGCCGCAGGATTTTTTCAATGTAAAAAATGTGCTGTGGCTCAAAAAAGGTTGAAAAACACTGATCTACATTATATAAAACCAAACTAAACACTGAGCTTTAAATCAAAGGTCTAATATAAAAGGCATTTTTGTTAGCTGAATATGTAAATAACTTGATATTAAGATACCAACAAGGGAAAACACATGGAAACAGAACATCTGGAGTGTGAAAGCTCAGTAAACTCTGTGACTTCCATATGTCTTATCAGCAGTCAGATATTAGGGACAAGGAGTTGATAACAGTACTGCCCTAGTCACATGCAGTCTGGTATGTATTTTTTACTTGCAAGCCAGACAGCAAAAACTGATTACCTCCAATTCACGAAAGGGTAAAAAAAAAGTAGAAATTTCTTTTATGCCATAATGTGCCCACCATACTGCTTTCAAATATTGTTTTTAGGAAAACTGTAGGCACAATATGTTTAAAAAAAATTAAAAGGTAGTCATGTGATCATCCAAGCCGCGATCTAATTCTCTCAAAGTGAAAAGTGAAAGGAAGGCCACAAGTCAGCGCAGGGACAATTTGTCCCAATACTCAGCGTGCGTGCTGGACTGGCAATTCAATAAGTTCCTCATTTAGGCGTATACAAATCTTAACACAAGCCAAACAATCTAAGAACTGGAGAAAGAAATTCTTGCTGAATGGATGTCACAAGTAAATTCACTGAAATGGGAAAATAATTGTACAAAATGACATGACACATATTAACCTTTACTTTGTACCTCCATTTACATCAGCAAAGAGTGAAGAAAATACTCTATTTACTATAGGGAGCACTTGACTCCCTCTAATCCTGTTGCAAGAATAATTATTGTTATTACACAGTATTTAAATAACACTGACATATTACGCAGCGCTGTACAAAGTCCATAGTCCTGTCACTAGCTGTCCCTCAAACGGTCTCACAATCTAATCTCCTTACCACAGTCATAGTCAAGGACAATTTTGGGGGAAGCCAATTAACCTAACTGCATGTTTTTGGAATGTGAGAGCAAACCAGGGTATGCAGAGGTAACACAGGGAAAACCTGCAAACTCCATGCAGATAGTGTCCCGCTTGAGATTTGAATCTGGGACCTAGCACATCAAAGGTGAGAGAGCTAACCTTTGAGGCATCATGCTGCTGTTTGTATGTTTTATAAGTTGGATCATTACATGAGTACCCAGAGGAAACCCATGCAAACATGGGGATAACCTGCAAACTCCATGCAGCTAGTGTCCTGGCCGAGATTTGAACTTGGGACCTAGCGCTGCAAAGGCCAGAGTGCTAACCACTGAGCCACTGTGCTGCCCTAATCACCAGATTCTCACATGGGGAGAGTCCATAGTGCATGGGACAACCTTTGGGGGTCATGGCTTACACAGGGCAGTTTCTCCTGCTCCTTGTAGCCCAATGCAGTAGGAGGTACCGAAGACAAGATTCAATTGCTGGACAGTTCTTTGTAAATATACCATAATATAAATATTACCCCATCAGTTTACACTGTCTCTACACAAAACCTACCTCAACATTTAAGACTACAATCGCTGGCTTTGTAGAAATCTTTACAGCCAGAGCCCAGTGGTATAACTCATTTCACACATTTTTATGCTCATAGTTGGGTTCACATACCAGAAAAAAAAATATGCATACAGCTGTACTTCATTTTCTCACCAAGTTTTCATGTGATCACAAGTTCTTAGAAAAGAAGTTTGTGAAATCATGCCAGGTCCCTTCATTTGTTAAATGAGGAGAAGGAAGAGAACAATTTCCTCTAACCTTGTCCTTACAGAGGATGCACATATTAAGATTCACTACAAAGGGGTATTCACAGAGCAGAGAACTACGTAAAGAAAGCAATGCGATGTCGGCTAAACATACAGGAAGATCTACAAGAACATACAGGATAATGTTCACAGAAGCCAAACGCTGCTTCCATTTATGGTATAAATCCAGCAGCATCTGCACAGGTAAAGCGCTCCTAAACTCAGAAATTTCGCTTTACTTAAAACTTTTATGTAAAGTTAAAATTCTATTTTTTTTTTTTTTTAATGCAACACTCTTTAAAAAAAAAAAAAGGATGCAGCACTGCCCCCTAATTCTTGATCGCCTAGGCAATCGAGAATGAATGGGAGCGCAAAGCCTCCCGGGAGGCTCTTGGGTGCTTCTTCTGTGCATGCCTGAGCATCTCGGCCATGCGCAGAAGAAGCCTTTTCGTGAAAAAAGAAACATCTGCCGATATCCCGCATGCGCAGTGAGATCACGAAGTTTTTTTTCAAACTACATCACCCGATCTCGTGCCTGTGTCGGGTGATGTAGGAAGAAGAACCAGGAAGAAGAGGCAAAGATGGTGCTGAATGACACGCCGGATAAAGGACAGATGCCAGGATGATGTGGGACCCAATGGAAGACACCTCTGGATGAATCAGACTGCCCTGCGGGATTGAAGGTAAGTGTATTTTTTTTGTTTTTAGGCACTTTTGAGTTTAGTTCCTCTTTAAGCCCCCAAACGTCTCAGTTTATGGTCCCTTAAAAAGAGTAAAATGTGAGTGAGCAATAATTGTAGCCCAAATCAACATCTCTCTACTTATTAGTAAATAGTTCATTCTGGTAGCCTGCCTTGGTTTGGTCAGACAGAGGATTTAGAATGTGTTATGGAGAGATAATGTAGTACAAGAATAATAGGCAAATTGCTCCTATTGTATATTTTATGCATCTCCTTGCAGCATCATTTAACATACAGTATATACTGCAAATCTTTGTTTTCTCTCCTTAGTTTTAAGAGGAAGAGAATTAGCTGGAATTCCCTTTAAAGTTTGATAATAAATATGAAGAGCAGACACCAAACCTTCACTTACAATTTAGTAATGGGTTACTTCCATAGTTTATAGCAGTTTCTCTATCATATACCTGTGTGAAATAATTAAAACACGCCCCTACTTATCAATTATCGTCAGACAGCGGCGCATGTAGGAAATAAAAGGTTATGTGAGCGAGGGAGACAGCACTGCAGACTAATGTCACAACCGCTGAACATAAACACACAACTTGTGGTTACCAGCCAACAAAATGTCAGACGGATGGCAATCTATTATTGTCAGCACAAGCAGGGGAAACCCCTCCAATAACATCACTGAAAATAAAGAATGGAGAATTAGAAGGACAATCTGCATTTCCTTTCAGTGCAGACCTAATGCTGCCTACGTGTTTCCTGATGAAAGAAAGCAGTGATAGTAAGATACACAAAAAAGCAATCCTATCATGAAGTGATTCCATAGATTTACTATCCATATGGGATTGGTCTGGCTTGTAGTAAACAGCCACAGGAACTTGTTCAAATAAAAAAGATTTGTTTTCCTTCCAGCAAAGTTGGGGACAAAATCTACAGTAAATGGCTCTTTACTACACATACTATTTCGTGGACTCCAAGCTTTGCCTAGCAGTAGTCTTAATTTGCATCTCAATGTCTTACAGAATGGTAAGAAATCCAATGCTGGCATAGAAGAACCAAGAGGGAGGAGATAATAAACATCAGAATAATGAAAACACATTTACCAATTTTGCCACATTTCCTGTGAGTAAGTGCAGACAACTCTTTGTGACATCAATATACAAACACCACAGGACGTAAAAGAAGGAGCGAAAGAGGATGCAAACACATGCCACACAACAACATCTGACAATGCTATACCCAAACAGCAACGTACACATTTACTTCTTTAGACATTTGCAATACTATAATGTCTACTGTAAGGGCCATACACTCCCACTTCAAGGGTATCTCTCTAATATTAGCATACTTGGAAAGAAGAATGGTCTTGTAACAATACTACAACATGTTAGTTTTTAGATCTAAACTGGAACCAGTTACAATTCTAAAAAAACAAAACTGGAAACTGATCGCTCAGTGGCTTTATTTCAATTTACAGATGCACAAAGGTTTCTGAGAGATTCTTCTCAATACACCCTTGGTACATATTCTGCATTTTGTGGGGTATTCAGTAGTACTGAAGCTCTGTCTGCATAGGCTGTGGCTTGTGAGATGAAAGATTCACAAATATCTATCACTAGAAAAGCATTCTCACAAAAAATGGTAATGCAGGGAGCACTTGTTTAACATGGCCTGCATCTGTGCCTCCAGCACAACAAAAATGTACTTTTCAGCAGCAAACAGATTTTTGAAATCTACTTTTCGGTTAACACGGGATGCGTCTTCTAGCTCTGATTCAGACTTTAGGAACATCCAAGTCCTCAAAGTGTTCCTAAGTGTCCTCAACAGACCAATGTGATTATTTCCCAAGGTCAGAGGTGTTTTGGAGCAAGACTCATAGATTTCTACCTGTGAAAGAGATAATCACGCCAACTTCATTTCAGCAGTACATATTATCTGAGCTATAATGCTGCCAATTGAACCCTGACCAAAAAAAATAATTTTACATTGGCACTGGGCTTTCTCTTCATTTTTTGAAGTTTGAAAAGGGAATACACACCTACGCCAGCCATTTCCACAGGATTGAATGAAGACTGCAGCTCACATACATAGGCCTATTCTCTGTGGATCAGAGACAAAGCATACAAAGCCAACAAAATCTTTAGACATACCATGGCCTGTAGAAAATGTGGCAAACTGTAAAGGCCTCAACGAATGATGGCTTGGGACTGTCATGCACTGGTACATAAAATGTATGACTGCCAACATTCAAAACCGTAATCAATAGAAATGCTATCTAGTCTCCACGATCGTTCATATATATCGTGCATGAACGTTCGTCGTTCGTTTTCCAACGATAATAATTGGAAGTGTGTATGTAGCTTAAGTGTCCTCAACAGACCAATGTGATTAATTCCCAAGGTCAGAGGTGTTTTGGAGCAAGACTCATAGATTTCTACCTGTGAAATAGATAATCACGCCAACTTCATTTCAGCAGTACATATTATCTGAGCTATAATTCTGCCAATTGAACCCTGACCAAAAAAATAATTTTACACTGGCACTGGGCTTTCTCTTCATTTTTTGAAGTTTGAAAAGGGAATACACACCTACGCCAGCCATTTTTCATATACCATGCTCCAAATGCTGTGGTGGCAGTCAGAGAAAATAAACCTCTTTTCAGTCTTGCAAAGGAAACTTACTGGCATGTTAAAATAAAGGTAACATGAACCAAATGCAACATTTTTACATCTGCTGCAGTAGACAAAAACAGATTGTGGCAGTACAGTTTACAAAGAGCAAATCATAAAGAAATCCTAAAGGCATCAAGTGAGGACTTTTTGTTTCCGATAATTGCAATCAGTGTAGCTGCACATTTCTTAACCCTCTGCCCTTCTAAAAGCCTTATAATAGTCTAATAATCTTATACTTTGGAGGCTCTAAACATTGCATCCTATTGGCACCATTCTCTGCCGGAGTATAAATACTCCACAGGATTGAATGAAGACTGCAGCTCACATACACAGGCCTATTCTCTGTGGATCAGAGACAAAGCATACAAAGCCAACAAAATCTTTAGACATACCATGGCATGTAGGAAATGTGGCAAACTGTAAAGGCCTCCACGAATGATGGCTTGGGACTGTCATGCACTGGTACATAAAATGTATGACTGCCAACATTCAAAACCGTAATCAATAGAAATGCTATCTAGTCTCCAATAATAGAGTATGATACATGCTCTAAATGAGAACACCGCACCATCTATTGGTAAAATCAAAGCATCAACCTAGCAATAAAATCCTGATCGGTAGGCATGTCCCTGTTCAATGCCCTAAAGTACTGCAGCTAGAGGCAGCCAGGCAACTAAAATTTTCACACCACTGGCAAATGACTCTAGGGAAAAATGCAATATGCTCAGATCTGTGCAAAAAGGCTCAATTCATACAAGATATAGATTCAGAGAAGCTGGAATGAGGTTGGGTTGCATATAACCTAAAGTCAGACCTCTCTCCCTACAGGAGGGCAGAGGATATACCATCAACAGGCAGTCACAGTTTAAATACTACAGATACAGACACAGGCCATAGAGCACAATCTTTTACATATATAATTAGGTACACCCCATTAATCATATAAAATAATTATGGGGAGAATACTTGCAGCTTTTAGCAAACTCTCACTTCTTGTACACAAAACCCAATGCATACTGCAATGTTTTTAACTACCATATGCCAATGAAAGGGCAGTGAAAGCTCCTCTAAAGCTTCCATCAACAGCGTACATCCAGAACTAAGTAATGTTGAAATGGAACATGCGTGTGTTGTGAAGACAACTTACGTCTGTATCTGTGCAAACACTGTAAAATAAATAAAAACGCTCAGCTGCTATAGAAAACTATAGAATATTATTATATTACAATTTACTCTTACAAGTCAGAGACTAGAAAATACTGGAAAAAAATAAGGGCAACCGTAGGACTGATGAATGAGCTACATAAGTGGATGGGCCTAGTTTCTACCAGTGAATAAAATTGTTCATGTTTCTTGTAATTTAGTCTAGCGAGGTTTGTTAACCTCACAGCTGGTCTCATCTTTACCTGCTGTATAGAAGAAGAAAAAATTAGGACATTCGCACGTTTCCACCACCACAATCTCCAAGAGTGTCCCCAGGATTTGGGGGAAATTAAGTATAGCATCCATTGTTCTTTCTGCTCAGGGTGTCACATGACCAGTGACTGACCCTCCACACATGAATTCAGAAATGAGGGGATTGAGGTGAAGAGCAGTGTGCAAACACATTGCCAGCCAAACAGCTACTCTGTCCACCACTTTGCTTCCATACATCGTCTGTATTCACCTATCAACAGGACTGTTATTAAATTTACTGTGTTCAGTTTTGTGTTTAATTAGGCTTTAATTTAAGAAATCACATGGCTTGCTGTGTCAATCGGGACTGGACTAGGCTAACAGAGCTCTTTGGGAGAAATAAAGCAGGACTACAGTCTATGATATGGCAGAACATTTCTTTTCTATACTTAGGCATTTGGAACAGTACAAAAATTACATCACAATTTGAAAACAACAACAGAACTTGTCTTCACAATGCTCAAGCTTTTGTGTTGTTTTATAAAAATAGAAGAAAGAAACAAGTCATATGACTTCATTCAACTTGTGTTCTGCAACATTTTATTACAAGCATGAGGAATCTTAGGAAAACAAATAACATGAACATTTTTTTTTGAGGTTGAAAAAATAACTTGAAAAAAAATCTAAAAAGTAATCCCAGCTCTGCCTTTTGGGTAGTTAAGGCATATTTCTCATAGAAGAATCAATGGTCATAAAGTGCCACTATAAACCAACTTTTGCTGGATTGAAGCAGACGAATCATCACAATTTTATCATTATGTAAAAGAGTGACTATCTTATTTACATATTGAAAAAATGCTCAATCTCACGCATGGGCAGTGAGATCTGCACTTTTCTTGTCATATTTGGAGGAAGACACATCACCGGACCTCGCTCTTTATTACAGTCAGAAAATGACTTTTTCTACTGGTTGGTATGGGCGCTCTGTGCATTTCTATGTAACCCACAGAGGATAAAACTCTGCACAGGTCCCATGACACATTTCAAGATAAACTCTATTTCTCCTCCCAGGCAGACATTAAAATGGAAAGCAATTCATTTTAAATGAGGTAGAAAATCTCTCAACCCACCAAGCAGGTAAAACACGAAATGGTAAAATTCCAAGAATTCTCAGAATAACGGGCTTTATGATAAGTGTGTTACAGCTACATCACTAAAGAAAAGAAACATTTTAGTATCACTAGCTGAAGAAATTCAAGTGTGTTCATGAAGTCGGCAATGACAATATACAAAGGGCAATTTACTACTTTATAATCTACACGATGCCACCAACAAGTACCTGTACATAAATAATTGGACATTGACTTTTTTATGGACTTGTATTTTTTTCAACATAACTATTACTAGGTATACTCTTCTGTGCATTTGAATTAATGATATTTTCGATCAAAATACTACAATCCTAATTACAGCCAATTTACATAAATCTCTAGATCTACAAGAATCCAATGTTCCATTCACATTTTTAAAAAAGAGATTTAAATTACAATTGATTTTCCAAATATATTTAATCAAAATATCACATTTTTGATATTTAATCAATCAATTTTCAGTCACTCAAACCATGAGTGGCTTCTTAGCATACGTTCACATTTACTATGAAAAAACGGCAATTGAGAATCGTCTGTCGGATCAAGAGTTATTAAGTAAATACAAAGAATTGTTTGACTGTATTTACCATTTCATAGGTAGATCATATGAAAGAAATAAGTCATAACATCTTTAGAAACCTTAAAATAAATCTTAAATAACATACAATTTCATGTAATACCTTATTAGTCCTTAGTTACCTCAATTTTGATTTTTTTAGGTCTTTTCCCACCATTGCTATGGACCAGGTGACTATCTATATCTTAACATGCAGCATTACATACAAAACAATATATATACTAATGTCTGCTCTGCTGCATAGACTAACATGAACAAATACTATATTACCTAAACAATGCAATAAAAAGGAATATAAAGTAAAGAGTCATATAAAGTAAACCTTTCACAAAAAATGAATAGACGCAAGCATTGCTAACCTTCTCAACATGCCAATTGTGGACCCTTTATTAGTTTGTTGTGAGAGCAAACAGTAAGAATAAAAACATCATGGAAATATCAGATGTATTTTTCTGCAGGCTTGTTCTCAGTCTGTAACTCAAAGTGTACTTTTTTCTGGAGCTATGCCCTTTAGTAAAGTTGAATCACATCTAGTGTTGTTTAACCTACTTCCAATATGTCCTTGCTCTCCTGGACCCCTGCCCTAGGGTGACATTATCATACTAGCCTGGTGAACAAATACTACTGCAGTGAACAACGCTCACATTCAGTGCTGCAGTAACTTATTGTTGCGGTGCATTTACCCATTTCCTCATACCAGGCATGGCTGTCTATTGGGAGACAATACATGGTCGCATCTCCTCGTGGCAGCCCCATGGGGAATGATTGGGGGGGGGTCAGTGAGCGGTCTTACAGCCTCCAGCTGTCAAATCCACAGACGCTGGTTCTTTAAGAACCAGCACTACTGTGCAAACCTCCAAGAATTGCACAATTTAGAGGCTTATAGATCACAGCCACCACTGGGGAAGTAAAGGAAAGGATTTATGGGGCCCGATTTAATAAAGCTCTTGAAGGCTGGAGAGAATACACTTTCATCAGTAAGCTGGATGATCCAGCAAACCTGAAATGGATCTGTCCCAGGATTCAAAACATTTGCTAGCAAATACCTTTGAAGAAATACATTCCAGGTTTGTTGGATCATCCAGGTTCACTGATGAAAGTGTATCATCTCCAACCTTGGAGAGCTTTAATAAATCAGAGCCTATTATGTCAGAGGCCAGAAGAAGTTGAGTGAAAAAAAACTGTTTTTTAATGAGATCCACATTATCTGCACAAAAAGGGATCACAGACAGCAACTAAGACAGCAGTAAGATAACTGCACATAAACTATATCTCTTATTTATACAATAAGCAACCTTTTCAATTTGCATACTTTCAAACTCATAAAAAAAGGTTGGGGGTCGAATTTTTCATCAAACACAAATAAATTCTATAAAAAGCATCATAAATGACAACCACTGCAATTAAGCAATGATTTGATTAAAACAGCAACAGATGATTGGGGACATAAAAATGCAGCACATTTTCCAATTTTCATCATGTCCACTGGTTTAAGTGACCTCTGTTAAAATCATTATGGCCAGGATTTTTAAATGGTTTGCAAAACACATCCATAATGAACAGGCTTTCTAAAACCACATAGAATATAAGCTAATGCCTTTTGTTAATATTATACGACACAAGTTTTACTTATCCCGCTAAGCGCAGCAATCAATCTAAAAATGACACAACTATCATTCTGTATTAAATTTGAAAACATTCAAAAAATAAAAAAATTCAGTTTCGACCTAAAACTTTTTGGCATCTATAGTAAGGAAAAAAAGCTTGATTCTCCGATTCCTAAATGAATTGTATTATATATGCCAAGTCTACAACTAGCCAACTCAAAATATAAACAATTTCAATAGAGCCTTGTTCACATGGGTTGTACATTGTGACTCCCACAGACAGGCAAGAACGTCAGACATGTCATAGAAAGCAATGCCTGATGTTCCCCTTAACAGTATTGCCGGAACTGCTGTACACATTTCTGTACAATGCCCCAACGTAATAAATGAAGACCACGTCACAGCAGACAGCAGTGCAGATGGCCGAGTGTAATGCGAACGTAGTTTCAGGGAAAGGAAACATACTATTGCCAAAAGCATTTGGCATGTGCTGCAAAATATCCCCAATGGTCATAACTGGACAAATGAGACTATGTACTCTGTGCCTGTGCGCAGTAAGCAAGCATAACCAGTGCCAGTGCCCTTTCACCAATTTGGAAGAATTCAGGTCTGAAACCTAAAAACTGCCACTCCAACAGACATAAGCACACACCAGGGTGGTATATAGACTGCTATCCTTTCTTTTGTATGCATTTATTCACTACTTCCTACCTATATTTTTCAGAATGTTTACTGTTTACTAAGAGAAAGCTAGAATAGTTTCCTGTGATTACCAAGATATGTAAAATTGAAAAAAATGATTGTTTACAAATAAAAATGCAAGGCACAAAAATGCGACCCTGTAACACTTTATTATGGGTAGACATCACAGGGGCAGCCAGTCAGAATCTCTGATTGTAAACATATGAGAGCCAAGCAGTAAAGGAGAGGGAAGGAGATTAATACCCCATTTCATTTACTTCAGGATGGGTGCAATTTCAGCTTGAGCTACAAAGCTCTGTATACAGTTATTAACGGATAAAAAAAGGATAGTCTGAAATAACCAAGACTGGAAAAAACTTAAACAAAGTATTTATAAATGATGTGAAAAAGGAATAGAAATCATACTGCTATAAGTATTTTATATGCCTCTTCTTTAGGAACCCCCTTATATTTTGAAGTTTGGAGTTGTATACTAAAAACTAACTTAAAGCGTACCTAAACTTACAATTTTCACTTTACATAAAAGGGTAGACAACCCTTTTATGTAAAAAAAAAAATTCTGTTTTTTTTTTTTTTTTTTTTAGGGAAGCAATCCCCCCCCCTTTTTTTTTATAAAAAAAGGTGCAGCACCGCCCTCTAATTCTCGATTGCCTATGAATGGGAGTGCAAAGCCTCCCGGGATACCTACGTCACGCATCCGGGGAGGCTCTTGGGTGCTCCCTCTGCACATGCTGAGCATCTCAGGCATGCACAGAAGGAGCCTTTTCATGAAATAGGAAAAAAAAATTTTTCCCATCTATGTCACCCAATCTCGTGCCAAGGTCAGGTGACATAGGATGAAGAACCAGGTAGAAAAGGTGAAAATGGCGGTGTTCGAAGCGCCGGCACAAAAGCGGATGACGCAGGACACGATGGAAGACACCTCCGGGCCGTTTGACTGCGCAGCAGGATTTAGGGGAAGTGAATTTTTTTTGTTTTGGGGGACTTTTAAATTTAGTTCCCTTAAAAAACGCCTTTCACTAATAAGTACCCCAAGCTAAGCCACAATAACTACGACACCAACACTAGACTAAAAACAAAAAATCCTGAGTTATGAAAAATTAGACCGCTAAATCTTAGAACACCATGACCAAAGAAAAATGCTTCTTGCATTAAAACACTCTTAAATATAAAAAAAAGTAATATACCGTATTTTTCGGACCATAAGACGCACTTTTTTTCCCCCTAAAGTGGGGGGAAAATCAGGGTGCGTCTTATGGTCCGAATGCATATTTTTTTACTTACCTGTAGCCCCGCCGGTCCCCGCAGCCAGTGTCCTCCTCTGTGTTCCTGTGTCCCAGCGTGCGGCACTTGTGCCCGCCCACGAAGGCGGCGTCGATTGGTTTGATGAATGCCGATCGGCGCCGCCTTCATGGGCGGGCACAAGTGCCGCACGCTGGATCTCAGGGGAAATCAAATGAATTTTTTTTTTTCTTGTTTTCCCGTGCGGAAAACCTGGTGCGTCTTATAGTCCGGAGCGTCTAATTGTCCGAAAAATACGGTAATCAAACCGTAAATTGTATTAGATACAATGACTCTGAGTTATTAATCTCTAAGGCTGGAAAGGATACAATTTCATCAGTGAAGCTGTGTGATTCAGCAAACCTGGAATGAATTTCTTTAAAGTCATTTGATATTTGTTAGCAAATATTTTGAATCCTGGACCAGATGATGGAAATTGATGAATTGAGGAAGTGTATCCTCCCCAGTCTTGGAGAGCTTTTGATAAATAAGGCCCAATGCCTGCCACGAAATGTACAAAGACACATTAATGTACACAGATTGGTTGCAATCAACTCTAAGGTGAATGCAGGCTTGCAAAAAGCATTTAAAGCTTGAAGGTTGTTTATTACACAAGCAACAGGCATTGTTCCTGTGTTGTGGGTGCTGCCTTCTTCTCCTGATCCCGATTCATTTGGCATCCCGCAATGATGCAACTCACACACATGTATATCAGCGTTCATTCATTTCCAGCAGCCAGGGGTATGCTGGGATATTTGGCATCATACATCAAGTTGCACATGTGCATTTCAGTGTACATTTAAAGGGGAGAGGGGAAAAAATTGCAAACATCCAGGTAGGTTTATTTTATTGCAGATGGGACATCACCTGTAATAAACCTATCTCTTCACATTTCTTTCCTATTTAAGTTCTCCTTTAAAATATAAAAAAGCATCATAGCACATTCCACCTTTGTGTTCTCACATGGCTGATGTGCGATCCTGTTTGTCGGTGAATGGATGCTTACCATGCATTTTCACTTGTGCTCCCCAGACACCCAATGCATTTGTGAAAAGGAAAATTTTTACCATTGCATGGGTTTAGAGGAGCAAATGAACTCAGTTAAAAGCATTAATGCATTTTAAAGGCAAATGTATTACAGCAGCATTCTGAAAAGTGAGAATATTGTTTCAATCGTCTTTAGCAAAGAAATAGCCAATAGTTTAGGAAAGACACCAAAAGGGTACTGTCTATTTTGTGAAAGTATTTACCAAAAAAAGTGTTGGCAACAGGTTTGTCAGAATTACTGAATGAGCAAAAGGAATGATGCACAAATATATTTAGCCATAGATGTTAATGAATGGTCAGGGGTGCTTACATGATCCAGTAGTCTCATATTGGGAAGGCTTCATCCCTAAAAAGGTCTGAACGTACAAACTTCAATATTTAGAAGGGGAACTGTTCACGTATATGATAGAAAACAGTCATCAGGATGGTTTTAAAGGCCAAGGCAATTGTTTTGTTCACCTGCACCCCAAAATCAGTTCAGTGACATTGGCCCTGATCTATTAAAGCTCTCCAAGCCTGGAGAGGATACACTTTCGTCAGTGAAGCTTGGTGATCCAGCAAACCTGGAATGGATTTCTTAAAAGTAATTTGCTATTTGTTAGTTTGTAATTTGCTTTCCTGAACAACTGTCTTACAGATTTTGCCATGCTAGGCAAAAGTCGATACAAAAACAGATGATTACTAGTTTCTTTTGTAATGTATAAAAGCTGGCGTTCACCTTTAAAGTATCACAGCCCACCCTATCACAAAGTCCCATGAAACTGTTACTCTTTACTATAATTATCAAAATTAGATACAGCATTACATGCAACTTGGAGACCCATAGGGAGCACCACACACAAGCAGCAGAACCATTGTGGGTTCCCATAATTGAAGAATACTGCACAGGACTCCAAGGCTTTATACACACGTCAGATGATTCTCATCTGATTATCGCTTCAGGGCTGGAGTCGGAGAAGAATCTGATGCGTGTATAGCAGCCTCCAGACGTCGTTCATGGATCCGTCCTGGCAGATCAACGAAGGACTGTAATGGAAGTGAGAGAGCACAGTGGGGTACCATTTGTTCGTTCTCCCACCTCCCCTCTCCATAGAGCAGAACGGCGTTATATGTACAGAGCTCATTCATGCATCTTTCAGTCTTTTGTTTTTGAAAAGGATAGTAAAAGGATCTTTTCCAACAAAAAAAAAGTCGAACGTGTGTACGTAGCCTAAGACTTTAGTACCCAAAAACATAAAGAACACACTTTGTGTGTGCAAAAATATGCCCCACAGCATATGACTGGTTTTAAAAGGGTAACATGACCCAAAAAATGCTAATATATTACTATCTGGGTCTTTGATTTCATGGCCTCATTAGTTTTTTTCTTTTAAACCTGGCAATCTTTCAAGACTCTTTCTATGGTTACCCACTACTCCACCTTATTTATCAAGGAGCCATGGTTGTCATGCTGGGATGACCTTCTGCATGTCTTCCTCTCCTCATCCCTATTACAGGTGGGAAATTTGTAGTTTACAGAACATTGCTCGTGGTTTCAGTTCAATTCATGGAAATTCACAAACAGGGCTGTGGAGGCAAAGTACTTCTACCAATATTAACTCTAGGTACACAAGGATTGCTTGTGACACCACAGCCCTGGCCATAGGACACAACCAGCAAGATCAAGGAGGAAAATTCTGAACATGCCAAAAATGCTTATCCTACAAAAAAAAGGAACGCAGTCACCACATCTATGCAGCCCTAAACGGCAAAAAAAAAAAAATTGTTCTCCTTGGATAAAGATATCCAGCTCATTGTGCACTCACTGACCCTAGACTTACAAGGTCAAAACTTAATTATTGACAACAAACAAGTATCAAATTCTATTCCGACAAAAGGTTGCCCAACATGGATTTAATACAAGGCCACAAGGAAAACATATTTTTACAAACAGTAAACCAAATCAGCTGGATTTAAAAATTCCACTACTTTGTGGATATAAAAAGGTCACAGACTTCCTAAATGTGCGTTTTAAGTAACCAAAAACGAAAAATCTGTGGCACTTGGCATCAAGAAGTGCAGTGTTGGCAAGTGCACGCAAATCACACAAAATGCAACCAGATTTACACAAGAGCTCCAATTGATTCTTTGATAAGTTTTCGGCCTTGCTCAGATAAAAATCTCCAAGGGTTAAATGTGTGCTTAGGTTTGGGGAAGGGGTGTAAAGAGACCTTCACTTACCTCACTCCTGCAGGCCCCTCCTCTGTGTGGCCGGTCCTTGCAGCTGCTTTCATAGTGTGCTGTTGAATATTTTGCATTGTAAGCGAGGACACTAATGACCCGCCTGCAACCCAGAGGTTGGGTTAAGGAGGCGCAGTGCCAGCCACCGAGGGAGCAAGGGATAAGGTAAGTAAACTTGCTGTTTACAACGCCAAAATGAGCATTTAACACTTGCAGTATAAGCGTACAAGCTGATTTTCCAAGAATCCAGCAATGAAAAAAGCCAAAACATGCAGACATGAGATGTTTTGTCCTTTCAGATCAATTGTGATTAACAAAAATCTGCAAGTCAGTCAAAATGATTTTCAGGCATATGCCATAAAGTTTGTATAAACCGGCAACAACAAAACTGCAAGAAGGACCTTGGTCAAATAAGTACATCGAGAAAAAAACAGATGTCAGATCTTTTCTGTATTTTGGATTTTAGGATGTATGGGCTAAAATATGTATGGGCTATTATTAAATCCCATTTAATATTAAAAATAACTCTACATAATATATTGTATTTATCGCCTATTCAGAAAAGCTGCACTTACATACATACATAACCACAGGTAATGACCACTATTGTCTGCAGATCTAAATGAACAACAAGCTGCTAATAAAAGCACAAATAGCTTTTTAATAAAAAGTTTTAAATATAATAAGGCCTACTGGTATGTATGTTAAATGCAAAAAAAGGAATGTTTCTTAAAGTAGAACCAAAGTTCCACTTTTAAAAATTCTCGATCAGCCAGGTCATTGTTGTAGAAAGTGACAGGCAATGTCCCTTCTGCAACAATTCCTCCTACCTGTCTGATCGCTCAGTGAAACTGTCAAAAAAGCAGAACTGCAAAAGCGCACCTCAGCTTTGGTTGCCAAGATGCCTTGCATTTGCCAGGACTGAAAGAACTTCTGCACCTCTGCTTGGGAGTTACCTCATCCTGGTCCTACCAATCAAGGTGGCAGAAGATCACAAGGAGGAAGAAGATGGTGGCGCCCTGCAATGGAATGGGGATAGGCTAGTATAGCTAGTTTAGTTTTGCTTTAAACTGCGGTTCCAGCCCAGATTGGGTTTGGCATGGTTTGCCACTTGACTATGACCAAGCCTGAAATTAGAAGATCAATGGCAAAAGATAGCACATGGACAATCAATGACAGCACACACATGAATAGGGAGCTAGAGTATGTGTGAGGAGGAAACTATGGGGTAGAAAGGTGAAGCACTGGCTGAAAATTAAAACGTGCAGAAATATTGAAAGTTTTCAATAAAAGCCTTAAAATTAATAAAGGGGATTTACAACAAAACAGCCACAATATATGACAACAGTACAAAAAAAGTGTACTTTGCTACTATGTGCAACCCCCTATCTTTACACTAACCTAACTCCCTCCCCAGGTCCATATTTACCAAGACATGAAGGATCGAAGTCTGGCATTTAATTCATTTTCCCACCAGAAGTGCCATGGACCTTTACAGGGCTCATCTACCTGGCCAGGAAATAATCTATAGTAATGAATAAAGATGTACAGCACAGATGTGGGCAGCAGAGAGAAACTGGCGGTTGTGTAAAAAACACAGAATGTAGTCCTTCGGATCTTGGCAAGTACGGAAGTGTATACAGGGAGCAATAGGTTAGTGTAAGGGACAGAGAAAGATAGGTGCACATGTGAGGGAAAATTCCCTTCTTCTTTGACAAAGAACAAAGAAAAAAATTAAACAATTCTGTAATTTCAGTACTTTCTTGCACCTAGCTTAGACAACCAACTCCATTCTAAATGATTCTGTACCGCCAGGCTGCCTCCCAATGTCTTTCCTGTTTCTCTAAGTCCCTTACTTCTCTCCTCCCCCCAATCTTATCACCTTTATAAGCTGCGGGGTGTTTATACTCAGCCCCTTCCTCCTGGATGGACCCATCACTACCATAGGAATGGCTCACCCTTCCACAGCCAATTTCCTTTTGTGCTGATCAATCTGTGTTCCTGTTTTGCCTCACTAGTATGATTCTTTGCTGTTTGATTTACTATTATTCTGAAAACCCAAAAAACGGTGGTTGTAGATAGTAGTTTAAGCAACATTCTGAAAGTTCAAATGTGCATTAATTAGTATTTCAAGATGTATTATGAATCCAAAGATGGATTAAAGAGGTAAACTCACCTCCCCCTCAGTACACCTACAGTACATTCTGCAGAAGAGGCTGGTTAGGGTTTTTTTGGCTTCCCAGACATTATGGTAAAAACTATTTTGGATCCCAGTACTATACAATCGGATTTATTTTGGTGCTCAGTTGAAAAGAACGCCGAAGAATACCGTATCTTATATTCTGTTCTAAGCCTTGCTTCCTATAGGTGCCACCAACATCAATGGACCTCAGCACAGAATCCCAAATGCCAGGAGTAAAGTATGTGCCGGTAAAGTTTCCCCGGCATCCAGAGGTGTCACCCCTGGCTAGGCATACGTGTTAGAAGCTTGGGTGTCAGTTTTTTTTAATTTTTCACAAAAACAATTACATTTTTTTTGCATTTTCATGCATCATCTTAAAATACTAAGGGCGAATAAGCACATGGAAGCTGCAACATGCTGGGCATTGGTAAAATGAACCATATTTATGAAACTCAATGATGCTGCTACACCAGTGAACCATTTTTACACCCGTGGCAGCCCATAAAGAATGAATAGTGGAATCAGCATGCGGCTCAGCACACTCCCCTGCATAACACGCAAGCATCAGATATTGAAAGTGCAACAAGAGTTTGGCATCAGACAGGGTTTACTGCAGGAATAGACAGACAATGTGCCTTCTGCGATAAGCACTTACCTGACTGATGCCAGCTCATCTGTCAAAACTCGCTGAGCTGCACGTGTGAAAATCAGTGTTGCTCATCAAAGAAGGCTGAGATAAACATGCGCAGATCACCGTTGGTCATCAAAAGATGGCTGAGTTGCACATGCGCAGATCAGTGTTGGTCATTGGAAGACAGCTGAGGTGCACATGTGCAGATCAGCGCTGGTCATCAGAAGATGGATGAAGTACACATGCACAGATCAGCGCTGGTCATCAGAAGATGG
>NC_092858.1:149745883-149747822 GCF_032062135.1 Pyxicephalus adspersus
CAGATCAGCGCTGGTCATCAGAAGATGGCTGATCTGAACATGCGCAGATCAGCATTGGCCTTCAGAAGATGGATGAGGTGCACATGCGCAGATTAGCTCTGTTCATCAGAAGATGGCTGATCTGAACATGAGCAGATCAGCGCTGGTCATCAGTAGATGGCTGAGGTTGCATGTGCAGATCAGGGTTGGTCATCAGTAGATGGCTGAGGTGCACATGAGCAGATCAGCGCTGGTCATCAGTAGATGGCTGAGGTTGCATGCGCAGATCAGGGTTGGTCATCAGTAGATGGCTGAGGTGCACATGCGCAGATCAGCGCTGGTCATCAGTAGATGGCTGAGGTGCACATGCGCAGATCAGCGCTGGTCATCAGAAGATGGCTGAGCCGCACATGCGCAGATCAGCATTGGTCATCACAAGATGGACGAGGTGAACATGTGCAAATCAGGGTTGGTCATGACAAGATGGATGAGGTGAACATGTGCAGATTAGGGTTGGTCATCAGTAGATGGATGAGCTCCACATGCGCAGATCAGTGTTGGCCATCAGAAGTGGATGGCAGTGCCCGCAATACAACAGGGTTCAGTTCCGCTTTGAAAACCAACGCAAGGATGTGGGCACCCGGAAAGCTGGCAAGGTACTAAATGCGTGGAGAAGCAAAGCACTACCTGGTCCCATTGCAGGTATTCCTCCAGTGCAGGTTTAGGAAGAAAAGCTACCTGGGCCAATGACCACTAAAGGGTCTATTTATTACGTTGGTGCCCTGGTGTTGGTTGAGCCAATCAAATCAACTGAATGGGCAGCAAAAACACCAAAACCCCATTGTTAGTAAAGCGCATTACTACAGCTGTGCTGGCCACAATGCATGTGCTGCAGAGCTGGGAGCCTTCTGATTGGGCAGCACAACATGTAAATGCACATGGGCACACATGCATGCTGATATGTGAATGGGCCTCCAAAGTTCACACAAAACTTTCACCCAAGATTAAGGCAGTTTTTTTACATGAATGTTGGGTGTATTTTGTGAAAACATTTAGAAGCAGCCCCAACCCCCATTATTATTACTTCAATGTCCCATAGACCCAATTGCAAACTGCTGCCTCCCGGGTAATTTCCTGGGCACCCCAAATCCCCTCCCATACAATGGATCCCGGGAACAGAACAATACACATACATGGCACACCGGGCTGCCACATACAGCCCCCTCCCCCATATTACCGGCCACACAAGCCTGACAGGCCCCGGTATTCCATACAGGCCGCTCACCGTATACACGTTGTCCCCGGTAGTTTCCGGTCCGCTCTTAGTCCCGCACACAGTCAGCCCTGATTTCCGTGCTGCGAAGCTCAGAGTCCTCCTGAGTGTTAGCCGGGCAGGATTCGCGCAGTATCCGCCATTTTGAACACCCCCGCCTCTTCTGCTCCCTTTCCCTGCTCTTTTCCGGCACTAAGGCCCGGGCGCCGCCTTACTGCGACCTAAATATCATGTCCCGAGAGAAGGCTGTGTCCCCCGGTGCGGGGTGTGCGCGACGGCGGCTCTACGGATCTGGCCGAATACTCCTCCTTCTCCGACACAGCGGCCGCGCACGGTCCTATCAGGGAAACACGAGCTCAGGTCCAACCGGAGCACAGACCTGAGAGAAGAATGCCGGCGGATTACAACATATTGGTAATGTTTGGCTTCTTACACCAATCATGGGGTGACGGGACCGGTTGATTATTAGACCGGAATCTAACTCCTAGGTGTTCAATGGCACTGCCAGGGCCTGTGGTGCAGCGCTACAGGGCTCGAGTGAAACTCCAGCTAACACACGGGGGCGTGGCTGCAAACCAGGAGGCGGGGTTGTACACCAAGGGGCGTGGTTTCTATCGTCTTACACGCTTCGTGTGTGTGCGTGTGCTGGAGGAGAGCCAAATCTTCCGATCACTGTGTGCAATGTAT
>NC_092858.1:149748010-149836836 GCF_032062135.1 Pyxicephalus adspersus
CCACTCCATGTGTGGTATTACTACACAACTCTAATCACTCTATGCGTGTTATTCATACACACCTCTGATTCCAATGTTTGTGAGTGCTGCACAAATCCAATCACTATGTGTGTGCTGTGCTGCATGACTATAACCAGTACATGTGTGAGGGTGGTGCACAACCGCAATGACCTTATGTGTGTTATTGCTACACAACTCCAATCACTATATGTGTGAGTGCTTCATGTCCATAACCACTGGACAATCTTGCACAACTTCAATCACTACATGTTATTTGCATCTTTACATGTGTGTTAAGGCTGTATGACTCCAATACATGTGTTTGTATTAGTACCGAGTATTTATAGAGCGCTGACATATTACACAGCTCTTTACAACGTCCATATCGCTAGCCAATCCCTCACAGAGGCTCACAATCTAATGTCCCTACCCATATATCATTACCACAGTCTGAGGTCAATTTGCAGAAAGCCAATTATCCTAACTGAATGTTTGAGCAAACCAGAGTACACAGAGAGAACCTGCAAACTCCATGCAGATAATGTCCTGACTGCTGATTGAACCCGGGATCTAGTGCTGCAAAGGCAAGACTGCTACCTCTTAGCCACTGTGCTGTTTGTATGGTTGATGGGTTGATGAGTTGATCACCACAAGTTCAGCATAACACTGATCACTATGTGTGTCAGAAGGCTGTATGATCTCAATGACTACATGTGTCACATGGTTATGTACCTCTTGATTTCATGTGTCTGAATGCCATGGTACTCAGTTCCTTTCCACATTATTCAGTTTCCTACATGTATATTGCCCTGTCCTTTACATGTCACCTTACTCCATCCATATGTGCCTGCGTTCCAGGTTATACCCCCCATTAGTGTCTGAGTGCCATATAATTTTGTCCCCTATATGTGTCTTAGTGTCCTGCAGTGTTTTAGTGGGTTAGGATTCTGTTATTTTATTTATTCATTATATGTAATAACTACACATATTTGTGTCCCTTTAAATTGCATGGGCCATGTGCTATAGTACATGGTGTGCCAGCCTGCAAGGAAATAGTAAATCGTGTAAATAGTGCCACATTTTAATTAAGTGTTGGTGCACCATGCTGCTTCTACATGCATGAGTCCTGTGCACCTCCTACATGGATGAAGCGTCAGTGCACCATGCTGCTTCTACATGTACTGTATAATGAGTCCTGTACACCGCCTACAAGGATCATGTGCCAGTATGTCAAGTTACTGCTACATGGAATATGTGTCAGGGAAAATATAGGACAGTGCTGGGCTACCAGTTTAATTTCTGGGTACTAAATGATGATGGTTGTGCACAGTGTCTGAGTGTGGGTAGCACGATGGCTCAGCAGTTAGTTAGTGCTTTTTGCCTTTGCAGTGCTAGGTCCCAAGTTTGAATCCCAGTCCGGTCACTTTCTGCATAGAGTCTAATACCTTGGACTGTAATAAAGACATATGACTATAGTCATAATACCTAATGTAACTGTTTTGGAACTTTTAATAAAGTGTAATAATTGTTACACAGGAACAGGAAACCACCAGCACTGGCAATCTCCGCTGACACTTGTTACCTATCATTTACCAGAGAGCAGCATTATATCCAGCAATACATACAGTGCAGCACTGATATAGGTATACTTTGACATTTGTGTCAAGGTGCAAGGTGTCAATGTGCAAAGCCTCTGCCATCCAGTTGTGCACCTGTACTGCTGTTTATATGGTTGTTGTTGTTGCTATTGTGTGCCAAATATGAAAGCTGGTTACCAGTGGTGGATGTAGCCAAGAGTGGGTTCCTGTGTAGAACCGACTTGGGGCTCTCGTGGGGGCCCCTTGAGGCTGAGGAATGTATATAAGGCCCCTGCAGTAGCACATGTTGCACCTCCCTACTTTTGCCCCTACTTGTAACATGTTTCTAAAAATTTGGACCAGCTGGCAATTCTGAAATAGCAGCATCTGCCTTGTTGCATTCCACAGTGATTGGATTAAGATACTGAATAAGAAACAAAGAAGAGATTTAGACAAGCTACAAGTTTACAGCATTAAGTTACAACTGGACTTCTTCAACAAGAACAAGTCCAGTTGGATGAGTACTTTATTATGTGGTAGTGTTAGTTAAGTCCTAGGTGTTCGCCGTTTTTAACGTCTCTTTGAAGCCCAACTTTTTTGTGTTTTTGTGTATTTTTATGTAAAATGTTGTTACCGAGGATTGCACAGTGAAATCATCATGGTAGTTCTAGCTAAAGGCTCATTTTAGGTGACTGAGTTTCTGTTTATCCACAGCATATCTCTAACAAGTTATTGTCTTTTATGACGCTGCCAAGGATCTGCTTGTGCCTATTCAGGTTCAGGTGGTTAGTGCCAGTTCCTCTTTGATTACTTTGGATTGGATTTACACTTTTCTGTTTTTGAATATTTATGTATTTATGTCAGTGTTTTGGTTATTGGTACTATATAGTACATTTTCATGATGTTTTCAGCATGGCGGCTTAGAGATTAGCGTCCTGGTCTTTGCAGCTCTAGGTCCTAAGTTTGAATCTCGGGCAGGACACTATCTGCATGGAGTTTGTATGATTGTGTGGGTTTCCTCCCACATTCCAAAAACATGCAGTTAGATTATTTGGCTTCTCCCCAAAATTGACTTTTGACTGTGTCAATTATATTTGACTATGGAAGGGACATTAGATTGTGAGCTCCTTTGAGGGACAGCTAGCGACATGACTTTGTACTGTGTAAAATGTTGGCTCTGTAACAGTAATAGTGTTTAACACACCTGATGTATATCTAAAACTCACACTTAAAATAGAGAATAGCTGGAACCCTGGACAAGTTATCTTTGTTGTATCCCATTGTGAAGGTTCTCCTTCGTGTACAGTGCAGATCTTTCCAAAGTCAGAGCAAATCCTCTCATGGAAAAAAAAGATTTAATTTAATTTTTTACACAATGTATTGTTCAAGATGCATTTGTGATCTTTGTATTTTATTTTTTTTTTTACATTTGATGTATTTGATAAACAATCTCTGTTTTTTCCTGTGTTTAGAAACAATTATGAGCCTAATAATGGTCAATTTTTTGGTGTGCACAACACCTCCAGGTTAGTTGAAAGGAACTTTCATAGTCCTAAAGTAGCGCCTCTTTAAGTAAATGGGTAAAATAAAGAGTTTCTTGCATTGCCCTTGCTGCTGATCTTTGCTGTAGTCTGGAGAAACCAAATGTATGAAGCACAGCGTACATGGGAGAACCAAGACATTGCGACTCTTGGAAGTGCTGGATTCAACAGAGGTTGGTGACACAGATCAGGGAGTATTAAATGTCCTTATTTTAACATTTGTTTTATGGAGTCATTTTAAACCCTAGAGCATGCTTCAAAACCACTGAACAACCTCCATTTTCCTCACTTCAATGGGTTGCTTCTGCACCAAAATACATCAATAAACATCCAGAATGAATGGCACTGCATCTTACAAATGCAGGTGTGTGTTGCTGTACTTCATAGTAACACAAACATTCATGCACCATATACGCTGCCTGGTGAAAAAAAAAGAAATCCACAAGTCTGTGGAGGCATCAATATGATCTGGGGGTCTCCATTTGGCCATGATCAGCAATGTTATGTGCCCCCAAAAAAAGGTCAATTGACTACCTGAATGGCCATGTTTTCCCATCAATAGATTTTTTTCTTGATTTATACAGTTATAATTGTGAAAGAGTGAATCAGAAAGCACGAGGCATCATTTCCAGACCTTAATCCCACTGAGAACCTTTGGGGTGAGATGGAGAAGACTTAACACAGCGGTTGACTTTCCTATCATCAACACAGGCACAATCTTAAAAAAAATATTGCACTTCTGTCCCTTTACATTAATAGGATACCACGGCTACAACTTTGTGTCGCAATCAAAGCTAAAGGCCGTTCAAGAAAATATTAGCTTGTGTGACTTTTATTTTGGCCAAGCAGTTTATGTGCAAATGGGTTCTGAGTCTTCAATAAACATAACTATACCCTTAGCAAATCTAACTTTGTCATCTTTTATACCACTGTTCTGCTGCCTCAGATCAGTTCATGTGCCATCATCTGGTTTGCTATCTCTTCTGGCCCGAGTTTTGCTTTATGCATGTGAAGGAGAATAAACTACTTAATAGTTAAATGTAATTAAAAGAAATAATAAACAGAAAAAATAATAAAGACTTGTTTCAGGAGATCCTTAAAGCACTATATTGTGTATGTGCATTGTATAGTGGATATACGTACATATACATAGTGGCTCAGTGGTTAGCACTCTGACCTTTACAACACTCAGTCCTAGGTTTGAATCTCAGCCAGGGTGTTATCTGCATGGAGTTTGCAGGTTCTCTCTGTGTTTGTGTGGATTTCCTCCAACACTCCAAAAACATGCAGTTAGGTTAATTGGATTCCCCCAAAATTAACCTTAGACTATGTTAGATTGTAAGTCTCTTTAAATGACAGCTAGTGATGTGACTGTGGACTTTGTAAAATGCTATGTAATATGTTGGTATTATATAAATACTGTGTAATAATAGATATATGTTCCCACTTTTATCCTTTGTTGCATACCACATTCGCCTCCTATTGTGTGCTACTTCCTTATTTCTTAGATTGTAAGCTCTTTTGGGCAGGGTCCTCTCCACCTCATTGTTTGTATCTGTCTGTCAATTACAACCTCTAATTATTTTTAGTGCTGTGTAATATGTTGGCGCCATATAAATTTAGTTTATTATTATTTATAATCTTTATCCTTCTGGTCTCCCTACTTACATGCTTCCGCCTTAATTTTTTTATGAAAGCCCCATGAAAACTTTTAGGGTGCATGGTTATTATTAAACATTATTAATATAGCCCCAACATATTATGCAGCGCTGTACATTAAATAGGGGGTTGCAAATGACAGACTAATACAGACAGTGACACAGGAAGAGGAGAGGACCCTCCCCCCAAGAGCTTACAGTCTAGGAGATTCCATGGTAACAATAGTAATCTGTGCCTGCTATCTGAGAGTTTACTGATTGGGCTCACATCTAATATTGCTCATTAATCACAAACCCACAGTGACAGATGCTGCAGGCATTTGACAACATAATCCTGTTATTCACCCTTTATCCAATGAGCAGCCTATATCCAAGTCTGTGCGCATGCGCGCTAGGCGTAATGTGCTTTCGAGCTGAGGAATCTTCCTGCAGATATCTTGTTCCTAGACGGAGCAGTAAAGGTGTAACGCACTTAGTTTCCGTGATGCTGGCCGCGGCGCTTGTTGCTCTGCTGTGTGTGTTGTGGTTTGTGTGCAGCCGCTGGAGAGATGTGCTATCCGGGCGGCCGGTGGAGAGTCTCCGGAGTGTGCGGGCTCCTCTGCTTCTCATCGCTCACCCAGACGATGAGTGTATGTTCTTTGCTCCGACCGTCCTCGGTCTGCTGCGGGAACAGCGCCCCCTGTCTGTGCTATGCTGCTCCACAGGTATGGACACAGGAGCCAAGCACCCGCAGCTTGGCCCGGAAGTTGTCATCTTGATAAGTGTCCCCCTGGCCATACACCTCATAGTCACCTCTGCTATAATTCTCTTAATGTCCAGAGAAGCCATAGACATGGGATGATTGGATGTGAGGCTGTCAGATCAGGATGATGGTAGATGTAGTATAGAGGGAGAGGATTTATTTATTGGACACCAATGTATCTGTCTCCAGTATATTATTTTTTGGGACGGGTTCCACAAGAAGACCTGAAAAGACACTTTATTGGTTGGTTAGGGCAGCAGTCGCCAACCTTTCAGACCTCATGGCCCACTAAATTCATAATTTTAAATCCTGCGGGCCATTAAAATGAATTTAAAAAAAAGGAAAAACTGTGGAGGCTCTGATTCATTGATCAGCTCACAATTAATGAAGTATTACTATTGTTACTATTCTCATTCGTTGTATTATCTTTGGTATTACTAAAAAAATGAAAAAGATTTGTTTGCTTTTTCTCACTCATTATGCGTTTATTTCATTCCAATCTAAGACCAAGCAAGAAATGGTAAATATCTAAGTCAAACTATTTGATGGCATTAAACATACCAGTTAATGAAAACACACAGCTAAGGTCATACTTACCTAAACGAGCATCTGAGAAATCAAATAAAACAATCGGATGATAATTGGTATTTGCGGAGCGGGGTGACTGTTGCAATGGTGGAAACAATGCTGAAGCGTACGGCTCGGCAATGGTTGCCTCATTCAACTTAAGACTACACTGACGCCACGCTGCGCCTCACTTGTTTTTCCCTCTCTTGTACAATTTGTGAATTAAGTGCAATAAAAAGGCATTCATTGTCATTCAGAATATAAGAATTTATTAGAATATTATTTTTGTTAAAAATTGTAAATAATGTACAAAATTTTCTCACGGACCACTGATTGGCGACCATTTGCTTAGGGAAAAGAAGGTTGGGAAAGGCTGACCTAGAATCCCTAGATGAAGGGGTAAGCTGTCAGCATTCTATATTTTCTTCTACCTGTATGGACTGTAATGGGTGAATTGCCTGCACACTATTCCATCAACAGAAAAGGTCAGACTGGAGGCAGAGCAGCAATGAAGCACTGCCACATAGGCAGTCAGATGTATGTGCTGTCCCTTTCAGCCTTACTCTCCTAGGACCGGATTTGTTTGCTTTATAGAAATTGAGCTGTGATCAGGTTGTCCGTTACATGATGTACTGTATTCTAAGCATGCCCGATCTTCAGAACCCCTAGTAATAAACCACTAATAGGAAACTTATTATTACACTGTATTTATATAGTACCAACATATCATGCAGCGCTGTACAAAGTCCATAGTCATGTGGCTAGCTGTCCCTCAAAGGAGCTTACAATCTAATGTCCCTACCGTAGTCATAACCACAGAGGGAAAGCCAATTAACCTAACTGCATGTTTTTAGAATGTGGGAGGAAACCAATGCAAACACAGAGAGAACCTACAAACTCCATGCAGATAGTGTCCTGGTCAAAATTCAAATCTGGGACCTAGCGCTGCAAAGGCCGGAGTGCTAACCACTAAGCTACCCATGCATTTAATTTCCTTTTTTGATAAATCAGCTTTTCTGCGGGTTGTTGTACAGAGGATAATTATCTCAAAATTTAGGACAACAAGTTACAAGTCTTGTCTAGTCTGCTTCATCCATGGATTTGTTAAATGGTTTGTTTTAAGTTGCTGTAATGAAAAAAAATGAATGACATATATTTGCACTTTATTATAAAGCACAATAGCAAATTTTGACTGTCAGGTCTGTGAATACAAAGAAAATCACTTTTATATTCTTACCTTAAGAAAGGTTTTCTATCACTTTCTATCTTTATCTGTGTGGTCACTATGGGCAAATTTTGGGTCCCTTTGGCAAACTCAAAACTTTTTTTTCCATGTTTACAATAGTAAATTTAGGATAATTTACCCCTTAATATTTTTTTTATAATACCAATTATAAGAAATAATATTTTTTTAAAGCCAATACGATTGTGTTATGAAACAAGGGAAGTAAGCCAAGATATTTATTATTCTCAGGAAATTACTACAATCAAGGGGAGATTCGTAAGAAAGAATTAATTCAGAGCTGTGCTGCTTTAGGAATACCATCTTCCAATGTTACAGTAATTGACCACAGGTAACTACTACTTTATGTATGATTCATGTAATTTAGAGTGTGGATAGAAATGCTGTATATTAACCTTTTCCTGCAGACATTTCTTAAAACTTTATCACAGCAATGTTTTATGGCCTTTTCAGGTATATGACATCGGTATCCAATATTTACCCCATTGCCTTGGGTTGTGGTTTCTCTTTGGTTACTATATGAATTTTAGGACCACCATAAAAGGGTAGACAACCCTTTTATTTAAAGTAAAAATTTTGTTAGTGGGATTTTTTACTTGCTAGATTGAATAGATTTGGCTTAGAACAGACTTTCTTAACCTTTTTAGCATGGGGGAACCCTGGAAATAACTTTCAAATTATATTAGGGAACTCCTAATATAATTACTATATCCACAGCTTACAGTATATTAGTCTGGTGGTCAGTAGAAAGAATGCTTCTTACATAGATCATTGGTGTCACTTAAAGCAAAAGTTAACCCAAAACAATAAAACCACACTTACCTTCAATCAAGCAGATCAGTCTATCCGTCGGGAGGTTTCTTCTGACAAGTCCGGCGTTGTCCTGGTATCTGTCTTGGTGCAGAGTATCAGCCTGGTGCAGAGGGAGCGCCAGGCGCCGATATCTTCTTCCAGGTTCTAGATGGGGGAAAAACTTGCCGATTTCACTGCGCATGCATGAGATCCTCATTTTTTTCCCCTATTGATGAAAGGGCTTCTTCTGTGCATGCCGAGAAGGAGCAGCCAAGAGCCTCCTGGACGCGTGACGTAGGTATCCCCTGAGTCTTTGCCCTCACATACATTTTTGATCGCCTAGGCGATCAAGAATTAAGGGGACAGTGTTGCACCCCCCTTTTTTTTTTTTTTTTTAAAGGGTGTTGCACCTAAAAACCACAAACAAAAAAAAAAAAAGTTGTCTACCCTTTTATGTAAAGCAAAAATTCCGAGTTTAGGTATGCTTTAAATTGACTTTAGAGGTCCAAACTGCCCACTGTTAAAGTAACCTCTGGAAACACTGCTAGAGATTATGATGTTGGATAACAATATATGCAAAGACTATTTTGATTCATTTGAATTATTTTGTCTATATATTAGCAAATTCTGCATAGCAGGGCAAGTAAGTAATAATAAATAGATTTCGGAATACATTGGTCTGCATAGTTGATTAGACTTGTTTTCTGTTGGATACTAAATTAGAAACTACAAAGGTTACCTGTGAAATAATGACCCAGTTATTGCTTTGATAGAAAATCATCACTGGGGCAGTCAGGGCTTTTATTGTAGGTGGCCTTTTAGAAAGAGCATTGATTTCTATCAGATCCACAGAGTGTGCTGGCTGCTGTTTCAGCATTGTTACCAGTCTGTTGAGCAATAGTCACAGAGCTGTTTATCTAACATTAAAGTGCAGGACAGAAGAGGCCTCCTATGGAAACTAGCTCTGTGTGCATTGGTATTTTGCTCCCTCTCACGTTTGTTGCAATATATTTCTTACTATTTACGTCCCTACCCAATAGAACCAGCAAACTCAGGTGAGGAGTGAAAAAATAATTGCTTTTGTTGGATGGAGATGCAGCTATAGCTTCTTGTTACTTACATTCAGTGGCACCTGTGCAGTAAAGCCCCATAGACTTCTATGTGGTAAGCCCATCTACCCACTCCATTGAAGTCTGTACTTTGATTGAAAGTACCATTATCATTTCATCCATTAAATGGATATCAATCCAAAATTTCTTCCTAGATTTGGATACTGGTATTAGTTAGAACACCAAACATGAAAAAACAGCATGTTGGCAGACAACAAAACAAAAAATAAAGCTAAATCAAGATTAAAAGCAAAGGTAGTGTGCATATCTTCCAATGGAGACCTTTGGTGTGAGGATAAGTGTCAGGGTTGGGATTTCTATTGCAAACAGGCAACAGACAATAATAAACACTTGCCACTTATTCTAAACCTTCCCTACTTAATCTAAGCATAACCAAAAAGTTGTGAATTCTACCTTAACCAAAAAAAACGGTCCATAAAGCAGTAAAATGCCAATACATTTTACACCTCCTAATAGTAGGTGATTTGTGGAAGGGGATGGAGCACTGTAATGATCTCCTATTTACCTCTTAAAAATGATTACTTATCCTTTCCTTGCTAAACATATCATGCTGACCTGTAGTGCCAAAACCATTTGGAGGACGCTAATAGCACCACTGGGTGTTCCCCACCAAAGTAACTGCTTCTCGCCTATTGTACTAGAAGACTACCAACTTTCCAGTGAAAAGCTTAAAGCGGAACTAAAGTAAAAGTTTAAAAATCACACTTACCTTTAATCCGCAGATCTGTCCATCCATCAAGAGGTTTCTTCTATCCGGTCCCAGTATACTTTACTGGCCCAACACGGCTGCTGCCATCTTTTTCCTGGTTCTTCTTTGTAGGTCACCTGATCTTGCACCTGCGCAGATGGGGGGGGGTTGGGGGAGTGCCGATCTCACTGCACATGCATGAAATTGCCTTTTTTTTTATAGAAAAGAGCAGCCAGAGCCTTCTGGGATGCATGACATGTATCTGCACACCCATTCTGTCTTGATCGCCACACCTTTTTTTTTTATCAAGAGGTGGAAGTAAATCTTCCAATAGGGACTGTTCTGAGAAAAACTGTGTAAGAGGGAGTTCCCCTCGCTTTGGGGGATTTACTTTGCTTCCTATTGTGTCTTTAACACAGGAAGTGAAGGGAGATTTTTCTAATGGTATCCATACTTCAAAAAGATGAGTGTGCTTGCAGAGTTGCCTGAAGACACATTACCATAAAACCTTTTCTGTTTTTTAATTCTGTGACCATTCTAAATAGAATAATATATAAACACACGTCAGATTATAATTCCCCGAGGTGAACGCTCATGCTTGTCTTGGGTGAAAATCTGGCATGTGTACAGGGGTTGCCTGTAGGACGGATTCATGAATGACCGATTGGAAACAATCACTATACAACTCAAGGGAGGAGAGAATAACGAAGTGCTAGTTGCTCGAATTCCCCTCTCTATAGAACAAAACTGCTGCTGTGTGTACAGTGCTCATTTGTTTATCTGTTACTGGAAACGATCATGAAAGATCATCACCAGCGACAGTAGTTTACCATGTGTATGCAGCCTAACTGATGTCTAGACTTTGATATCCTTTCATATTATACAGTTTGTATTAGATAACTGTTTTGCAGTTGCAGTACCGTGCTAGTGGTAAGCTTCATTGCTGTCCGAGGAAAAACATGTATAGGTATGCATGATCCTTATAGTAGTTTGTAGAGTTTGCATGGTGCTCTGTGTTAAACTGAAAAGTCTGATTAATCTGACAGATTTCATTAAAGCCAGATGAGCCTGTCTGAACTGGTGGTAGATAG
This sequence comes from Pyxicephalus adspersus, assembly GCF_032062135.1. Taxonomy (NCBI): domain Eukaryota; kingdom Metazoa; phylum Chordata; class Amphibia; order Anura; family Pyxicephalidae; genus Pyxicephalus; species Pyxicephalus adspersus. The sequence continues at coordinate 149,759,040 of NC_092858.1, forward strand.
GGTCAATTTCCCCTGCAGCCACATTAGAGCCCATCCTCCACTCAGCAGGAGACACAAACAGCACAGATTCATAGATCTGAGGGATCAAATGTTAGGCCAGGCTAGAGAGGCCAGGAACTTGGGGCAATTCATCTCACTGCAGGGTCAAATTGTCAGATTACCCCCTCTGTGCATCAGATTTAGAGGAACGCAGGAATTCTTTTTCATCTGCTCTGCTGCTGAATTTATTTGGTCTGGAAAGGGAATTTCCTGGCTTTGTTAGGCTTGAAATGCAACAAGTGAACAAGGAAAGAGCACAGAAAGTGCAGAGAAAGATAATACAAAGTATTTATAAGTAAAAATCATGTAACTTGAGCTTCTGCAAGTGTCTTGTTAACCTTCAGTACTGAACATACACTGTACATAGGTTTTGACTTCTGGATTGATTTAAACCCCGTCCTAGATTATAAGCTCTTTGGTGCATGGTCCTCTCCTCTTTCTGTGTCACTGTCTGTATCTGTCTGTCATTTGCAACCCTTATTTAATGTACAGTGCTACGTAATTAGTTGGCGCTATATAAATCCTGTTTAAAAATAATAATCCCTGTAATCCTGCATTTCAGCAGTCCAGTTTGAAGATCCTAGAAGGTAGGGATGACCCTGATTAGATCAGAGTTTAGATCTGACTCAAGGTGTATGTTTTTTTTTTTTTTGTTTTCCTCATAAAGGCCACAGAAGAAATTTTGCAACTTCACCCTTGCACTCACACTTCTATGCAAAACTGTATAGGGCCAAAAACTGAATACATTTAGTTAGCAAACTTTTGCCTCTTACTGCATTCCAATAAAATTTTTGCAGAATATGTTTGACACTGCTGCTGTTTTTTTTCCCATTGGTTCTCATTTTTGGATTGAACATGCATTATTGTTATTAATAAACGGGATTTATATAGCGCCAACATATTACGCAGTGCTGAAAATAAATAGGGGGTTGCAAATGACAGACAGTGACACAGGAGGAGGAGAGGACCCTACCCCAAACAGTTTACAATCTAGGAGGTGGGGGAAGTAGGAGGGGAGATATGTAGTATTGGGAAGTAGTAAGGGTTTTAGGAGCAAACGAAAACGGGTAGGAAAGTTTTAAAAGATGAGTTTTGAGTGCTCTTTTAAGTGAGCTGAAAGTAGGAGCAAGACGATTAGGACGAGGAAGACCATTCGAGAGAGTTGGGGCAGCTCTAGAAAAGTCTTGGAGCCATGCGTGTGACGAGGTTATGATTGAGGAAGTCATTATTAGGTCATTGGAGGAGCAAAGAGCGGCTAGGGGAGTATTTTTTAATGTGAAATGCATGTTCTTACCCTAATGATAGAGACAAATGTTTGAAGTAAGCAATACTGGATCACTTTTTAGTAAATGTGAAATCAGCACCAAGACCTCTAATAATAAATGAATGACAACAGTAAAAAGTTAGATTTTTGCTGGCATTTACCAATAGTGCAGTTGCATTATTATTTTTGTTACCACATTGAGATGCTTTCATGGAGCATTTTATGTCTTTCTCTTACCAAACCACTTCCATGTAAGAAAATACTTTTAGCAATTTATTAGGCAACATAGAAACATTTAAAGTGCTCTAGCTACAAATATACCTCCTCTAATTGCAGCTTAGTCATTTTTAATGTTGCATAACAAAACCATGCAATGTTTCAACATTAAAATGTTAAACTCGGTAACCTAAATAAGTGAGGGTTACACTTTACATGTTTCAAACATATAGGAAGTCTGCAGCCTACCCCTCTTCCCACATTACTCAGTCTTATCTATTCCTCTGTCTTCAAAGGTTGCCTGGATTGATAAGCTTTGTTTATTTTCTTCTAAAGAAGCTGACACTTCTGTGAATGCTGCCAGCCCTGTAAAGCTACATACACATGCTCAGTAATTGTCACTGGAACTGATTGCTCATGATTGTGTACTGTATCAATAAAACACACAAATGCACACAAACTGCACTCTTCTGTTCTATGGAGAGTGGAGGGTGTGGGACAAATGTTAGGCACCCCCTGCACCCTCCTCATAAGAAATCAGCAGTGATCATTAGCTGTTGCGATCTGGCATAGTGGATCATTAAACAATGCCTGGTGCACAGCTATACCAATGTTAAAATTCCACCCGAGACGTGCATGTGACCCCAGATTTCTTTTTAAATTAGAACTTTTTGCATTTTTGTACTTAGTTTGTGTTTTTATGTTAGGTTACATGAGTTTAAAGCATTTCAAGTAAATTTATACTTTTGCCGTGCAAGTCAATGCTATAGCTTTACCTTCAAGCGGAAATAAACCTTGTGTTTCTCACCTGTCCCCATTCCCTTGCAGGCTGCCCCATCTTCTTTATTTTTTCTTTGCTACATTCTTGTGATCTTTTACCATCTTGATTGTTTGTGCTAGGATGACAAAACAGGCAAACAGTAGTTCTTTAATTACCAGGGAACGCCAGGAATGCCAAGTGTCCTGGCAACCAAAGATAAAGTGCACATGCGTGCTCAGCTTTTTTTTTTTTTTGCCAGAAACGGAGCGGTCACGCAGGTAGGAGGGATTATTGCAGAACGAACATCACCTGTCTATTTCTGCTACAATGACCTAACTGATCATGTATTCACACTTACAGCTTTTGTCACACTTTAAAAAAGGATTTTGTTTAAAGGCATGGGGCCATTAAGATAGTTTTTTTTTTTCATATGTTAATTTATTCTCAGCTAACCAATGTTGCTGTATTAACCACTAATACACTTCTTCATGCACATTGTTTAAGGAAAGGGCTCTTGAAAGATGTAGTTCTGGAAGTCCCTTACTGAACCCTTCTCAAACAAGCTGCCCTGCAAGAATTGTTACACACCTAAAAGCATCACAGGGAAAACAAAAAAAGTTTGCCTGCTACAGGAAACTAATGCTGGTTGTGGAGGTAGGTGTGAGGATAAATTTGGGTCATACCTGGAAATCACCTTTCGGACAGCTCATAAGCCTACCTGAGCTGTCTAAAAAGGATTTATTCTTTCACTAGACCAGTAATAATAATGTTATTATTTGTATCATGTACCGTATTTACATCGCACCAAACATATTGCACAGAATTTATAGTCATGTCTTTCAGGAGCCCACAATCTAATGTTGATATCTCAGGGATGGGCATCTCTTTATTGCACTTTTTAATTGGTAAAAGAAATAACATTATATTGTTGGTAAAGCAAGAACTGTCATAAAAGCATGTTGCTAAGAAAGTTGATTGCCATTTCAAATTTGCCAGTTTCAAGCAAATAAATGACCACTAAATGTTCTGCCCTAAAGCCCCCACTTGTACCAATGAGGCATTGGCACTGCTTAGTAAATAAAAAATAAAATCAATTGGCACGTTATCATCCTGGCCCCATTATCCCACCCTAGTAGTTGGGTAAGAAAGCTTAGTATGCCCTTGGTTTTGTGGAACTGAGACAAATTCAAAGTCCTGTGCTTTGCCTTCAAATCCATCTACAGTTCTTGTCCATTTTACCTTTCTGCCCTACTTACAAATGACTTCCTCACTCATAACCTCGGCACACAAACTGCTCCAGGACTTTTTTAGAGCTACCCCAACTCTCTGGAATGGTCTTCCTCGCTTTTTTTTCAACTTGCTCCTACTTTCTGCTCCTTTAATAGATCACCCAAATCCATCTTTTCTAGATTTCCTACCCATCTTCTTCTAAAACCCTCACTACTTATCCATCACTCCATATCCTCCCTTATTGTGTACTACTTCCCCCTCCTCTTAGATTGTAAGCTCTTCGGGGCAGGATGCCCTCCTCCTGTGTCACTGTCATTTGCAACCCCTATTTAATGTACAGCGCTGCATAATATGTTGTCGCTATATAAATCCTGTTTATTATAATAATAATAATTGCACCTCTGCCCAGCCCAAAGTTTTTCTGTTTCTTAACATAACTTGATGTCCAAAAAAAATAATTGTTCTTTTCTCTATATCAGCCAGACAATCATAATAATGATTGTGTCTGAAAACAATTTGTAATACAGGCATACTGAAAAGCATAATGGAATGACATTTAAAGAGTACTCTTCATGTACAAAGCATGTCTTTTATGTTATGTGCTTGAAAGTTTCTGTAGCTTTTTTATAGCCCAATCTCAATTTCCTGTTTTCAAAGATGCGATTTATGTGTCCTTGTTCACCTAAGGCTTTCAATAAGGATTTTTTCTCCCCTTTATGGATTATTTGCACTTTTGACTTGACTAGAGTAAAGAAAGGGACATTTTGAGTCTTTTTTTCACTACTTCAAACATAATTCATTTCCTTTAGTTTTAGAAAGAAAAGGTTGGAAGGCGGGAAAGGGCAAGGTAGGTGAAAGGGGACCCAGAGGAGGGAGGCAGAAAGAAATAGGACAGAGCCTTTGCTCTCCCAGTAAGATCAGATCTATCCACAGGCCTAACATGTTTGATTCTCAGCCATTTATCAGACGGGGTGCTTCTCCCAGCTGTATACACACAAGCCCTGGGCCTTGGCTGTTGCTTCACAGCAGGATTTAATAAAATCTGCATCCAGAAGAAGATTACTGGGCCTTATGGTTTCTTCTATTGAAAAGGAATGATATTGAAGCTTTACAATGAAAACATCAGGAAATAAATGAAGTGTGTAGGCACAATATTCTGAGCTTCCTGTCCTAAACAGTACACTTCTGAAGAATTGTGTATTGCAGGAGCAAAAAAGGAAATTTGTCCTAAATGTAATTCCTGTGTGATCTTAGCCGCACACCTGTGTGGATTACTTTGCCCTTTTGGGTAATGCTTATGTATGTGTGCTTTATATAACTTGAGTCAGGAAATTTTTATATATGTTGATCGTTTGGCATAAGTAGTAATATTGGGCCAAAGGACCTGGGCATTTAAAGGGAATATCAGTAGTCTTTTTAAAGGTTTTTTTTTTTTTTTTATTTAATCCATGTAGAGAAATGTGATCATATTAAAGTCTTTTAATATTTTAAAAAATGTATTTTACTTTTTATTGATAGTTTACTTTCTTACAGGCACAGTGCTAACACTTTTTTAACGCACAGTTTTTACAGGGAGAATAGAAAAATTTCCCTTAACCCGTACCTCAGTCACATACTTTAAGACAATGACTTAAAAATCAATTGGCCCTCCCTTCTTTTAAGGGGGTATTTGTAATACAAGGGGCAAACATCCCATTAAAGGAAAACTTTGAAACAACCATTAAGGATTTAGAGAACAGAGGTTTAATAACCTAAAGCTAATGCAAAAAGAGGCTAAAAGGCTGCTCACAACCTATTCACCTGCACAATCTTCCTGGATGCAGTTCCTGCAACCCTGATGAAGACAAATACTGGATAGGCCAAAATCTTCTGCCTTCGTTGTGGGTACTCAACTCAAATCAGGCACAAGGCTGATGTCCTGAGTAGTTTAGATAGGATATGCATCAATGGGTCAGTGTCTGTGTGGCTGGTCTGGAAAAGAATGGGTAAAGTAAGACTAAGCTCCTGACCCTGGTGGCTAGTTGGTTTCCCCAAAGTCCAAACTCTCACAGATCGCTTTATCTTCATCTTCTCTATGCAGCTCCTGAATCTGCCCCAACTCCTCCATCCTTCTGCCATATGAGGAACCTTTTTCCTGGCTGGTCCTTCCCAGCATAGACACTTCAAACATGCATGCGCACTTCCCAAGGCTCATACAGTCCCCATGGCATAATTAAGATTCTCTTGTTGGGTAGGGGCAACCATCATGGTAATCTGTTGCATTGCTGTGATGCCCAGGCTAAACCTCTCCTCCTGCAATCTGAAGATAGCTCATTTTATAGCAGGAAACAATTAAAAAAAAGTCTCAGTAGCTAAAATAGCTTAGTACTTTGTTAATTATTTTATTTTTTTGTTTCTGCAACGGATGTTTTATATATATATATTATCTAATTACACATATCTTATGAATTGCTTCAGTTTGAAAACAACGAATTTCCACTATTGTTGTACACAATAATAATGAAAACTAAGATGGTAAAGCTTTGTTGTACATGTTTAGAAATGATGGGTTTTACAAATTTCTGCAGGTTGAGAGGCTGTATGGGCTGAAGAGTGGGAAAACTTTTCAGATATTTGGACTGGCAAATCTGGCTGGAATCAGCGGTCCCAGTAAGGCTGAAGCCACAACTTTAGTTAAACGTAACAGTGAATTTATACTGGAGTGAGCTATCTTCCTATGATATGATATGGATTGTTGTGGCTATACTGAGTACTGAGACAAAGGGCCTGATTTAATAAAGTTTTCCAAAGCTGGAAAAGATACTCTTTTATCAGTGAAGCTAGGTGATCCAGCAAACCTGGAATGGATCTAGTCCAGAATTATTAATCTTATTAAACAGGATTTATATATATAGCGCCAACATATTACACAACGCTGTACATTCAATAGGGGTTGCAAATGACAGACAGATACAGACAGTGACACAAGATGAGGAGAGGACCCTGCCCGGAAGAGCTTACAATCAGAATTGAAAAAATTTTGCTAACAAATAGCAAGTGATGTTTAAGAAATCCATTCCGGATTTGCTGGATTACCCTTCTTCACTGATGAAAGTGTATCCTCTCCAGCCTTCGAAAGCTTTAAAAAATCAGGCCCAAAATATATCTGATTGGGCCATTTTGTCACTAGTGTACAATCCAACTGAGGGCGGAAGACCATAGCATTAAAGTTCAAGTTTTAAACCTCTAACATGGGGCACATAGTGGTAAAATATTGCTAAAAGGTAATGGTTATATGGGATGGGTTTCTGGCATGCCGCGTGAATAATTTTAGGCAGATCTCTAATTACTGGTTTTAGAAGTATCTACATGTCAAGTTGCATTGATTAATTTTGTGTTGCCTTTTTTATTTGCTTTGCATGGAAGCAAAATACAAGGCTGGATGATATTATTTATTCTGAGTAGAGCTGTGTTGCCAGCAGTTCCTAGAAACCATGTCATTTCATAACCCAGTGACATAAGCAGTTTAACCCCAGCAAAGCAGAGCTCCAGAGGGAAATGCAACACTCCAGGGGCCCGCTTTCCCTTGTCCTTGCTTTACAATACAATGTGCCCAGGCTGTTCTTGACGTGTTCTGAGTAAAGCAACAAATCGCTAATCCTGAAATGTTAAAGCTGTGAAAAACAATATTGGTTATAGTTCCACCACTGAAATACTGAAAAGTCTTTTTATACATGTTGGCTATATCCAGGTTCATTCACCTTCCTGGATTTGCTCTCATTTGTCAGCATTTATGAACCTGACCTTCAAACGCCACAGAGGGCAAATGAAAGAGTTATGTGAATAAGTGGCAACGGCTGACTTGGGAAAAGTTGCTTTACAAGTTTCTATGAGAAATTGTGGATTCAGCAGTTTAGAGAAGTGATGCAAAGTGAGAGAATCTTTTAATACGGTAGAAGAAATCTATGTGTTGGGACATCTTTTTGCCAGAGGTAGATAAGTCCTTTATTATTATCTCCTCTCCTACTGTGTGTTACTTCCCTCACCTCCTAGATTGTAAGCTCTTCGGGGAAGGGTCCTCTCCTCCTCCTGCAACCCCTATTTAATGTACAGCGATGTGTAATATCTTGGCGTTATATAAATTCTGTTTTTTAATAATAATATTATCAATACCTAATACTATTTTAATTTATTATTATTATTATTAGCCAGTATTTATATAGCCCCGACATATTATGCAGCGCTTTACAAAGTTCATTGTCATTTCACTAACTTTTCCAAACAAAAACGTATTACTAAGTTCTCCTCAGGCCATTTTAGCCACCCAGCATTTTCAGTAACCACCCGGTTGTTTTTGAGTGGTTACTGAAAAGTTGGGTCACAATATGGGGGCTGTCACCTGCCTACAGCTTCTTCTTAACTTTTTTGGGGAGAATACTAGTTTTGTCATAAGTAAGTATGTAAGTATTATATTTATAACATCTTTCCATATTCTACTAAAAACAAGACCGTATGCTCTTCAGGGCGGGGTCCTCCCCTCCTGTGTCACTGTGTCTGTCTGTCATTTGCAACCCCTATTTAATGTACAGCGCTACGTAATATGTTGGCACTATATGAATCCTGTTTATTATTATTATTATTATTAAACAGGATTTATATAGCGCCAACATATTACGCAGCGCTGTACATTAAATAGGGATAGCAAATGACAGACTAATACAGACAGTGATACAGGAGGAGAGGACCCTGCCCCGAAGAGCTTACAATCTAGTAGGTGGGTTTAAGTAATATTATTAATAATAATATAGACAAAGTTGATAGTCGAGTTTTATCCTGAGTTGGTCATGATCAGTGGTGTGTACTTGGAGCATCTAAATGTAAAACTTCATGAAAAATGAGATAAGAAATCTTTACTACTAAGGCTAATGACACCGTTCACACGTGTTCTGCATTTCCAATATGGCACAAAACTTTGAGCTTTGCATGTAACTAAAGAGAACACATTCAACCAGGACCAAAAATGAACCCGTTTCCATAAAGATTTCAGGGTGATGTATTACAGGCCGTGTAAACAAAAATATTTGTCAGTGATATTGAAGCTTTTTTTAAGACCTGTTCTTCGGGTTTCGAGTTGCAAGTTTTAAACCACAAGTGGAGTCATACCTTTATTTTCCACGCTCCTAATTCTTATATTAACATATGCACTTTTGTGGCACTGCTTACTGATAACACTGATACACATATACACGTGTATTTAACTGGCACTGCAAAATTTAGGGGAAGTCCCCTGGAATGTGTTTTGCTTATGTGTACAGAACACATTTCTGTTTTAGTTGGAATGTGTCTGTACAACAACAAGCTCACCTACCTCTATAACCTGTACAGGCTCATATTATTTGCACAATTTGTGCATTTGTTTTTGTTTTAAACATGCATACCTTAACATAACAACATGCATAAACTACAATACTAATGTTATGACCATCTGTGGTATTTTATGCTTTGCACAAAACTACATGATGATCTTTAATCTGAGCATAGTCAGTAAAACCGGATAGTCTTGAGCATTGTTTCTTGACCTTTATAATATAGGGGGAACCCCTTGAAATACCTTTCAGTTCTTCAGGGAACACCTGATATAATTACTATACCCACAGCTCACAGTACATTATGTTGGTGACCAGTGGGCCTTTATACCTCTTACATTGCTGGCCAGTGGAAAGAATGTCACCCTTACTGATAGCCATTTTTTGGTGTCACATAAACTGACCTGAGAGGTCCAAATTGCTCATTACTCAAAAAATTCCTAGCAACCTCTGGAGGAACCCTATCTTTTATGAATGCTGCAGCCAGACTCATCTATCCTTCCCACCACTCCTCCTCTGATGCCTCTTTGTAGTTCTCTTCATTGGCTTCCATTTCACCTTAGAATCAAATTCAAGCTTCTGTGCTTTGCCTTTAACCCCTCCCCACAGTCCTTGTCCATCTTACCTTTCTGACTCTGCTATCCAGTCTCTTCGCTCCTCCAATGACCTACTAATGACTTCCTTACTCATAACCTCATCACACACACGGCTCCAAGACTTTCTAGAGGTGCCTCTACTCTCTGGAATGGTCTTCCTTGTCCTGTTAGGCTTGCTCCTACATTCTGCTCATTTAAAAGTGCACACAATCTTTTCAAACTTGCCCACCTGTCTTCTAACTCTCACTACCTATCCACCATTCCATATCTTCCCTCCTATTGTATGACACTTCCCCTACCTCCTAGATTGTAAGCTCTTCTCCTTCTCTTGTGTCACTGTCTGTATCTGACTGTCATTTGCAACCCCTATTTAATGTACAGGGCTGCGTAATATGTTGGCGCTTTATAAATCTTGTTTATTAATAATAATATTAATAATAATAATAATTCTGATTGACAAACACTGATCTAGAGGTAGACCAGGTGTTCGAGAAGCTATATGCAAACATTGTTCCTAAGAATATGGCCATATAAACGATGATTACAGTTTACCCATCTCCTACAATGCCTAATGATTTAATCTCCTAAATTTTGTCCGCTATTACATCTTCCTTATAAAGTTTGCTGCAACATAATGCAGGCATTTGTCTACCCCTGATTAAAATGGTTACAGTTGTTGGCAACAGGTACAAATTGTAATAATTAGTTCTCCTTTACTGCCTTAACTAGCAAAATGTTTCTCTGTAGCTACTTTTTCACTGGTGATCAAGATTATGCAGCATCAGTGGCTTCCGTTTAATAACATTGCAGTTGTATTTTAGCTATTCTAACCAAGTTAAATCAAGGCAAGTAGAAGGTTAAGCTTCACAATAAGCCCTGAAAAGGCTGACAAGGGGTGAAAAGTGCCAATGTTTTGTTTAATTCAGTGCTTCACATGTTTTATTCAGTAAACACAGTAATCAATGGCCCAGCCGCACACAGTCCTATTGAATGGTGGAAGGAGGACGCAGAGAAAAAGAGAAAATAGGAGTTATCACTATCAGGCCATGCCGAATATTTTCCTGTCCTATGTCTTGAGGTTGATCAGTAACAGGAAGGCTTAGGAAGCTATTGCAGGTATGTGCTGAAACACCTAGGTGCTAGTTGCAGAAGTTTGCCTGATTTACTCTAGAGAAGTGGGTAAATGACTGGAGCCCCAGGGCCCTGGAGTCCCAGGTGTGCAGTTAATCTGTCAGGTAAAGGTTTCTCAGCTTGCAAAAGCTCCCCGGCATTGGAACTAAGGCGGCGGACACACATGCAATAATTGTCTTTGGAAAGGAACTTTGACAATCCTATTCAATGACAAAGACTACACAATGGATGAAGGAGCACCGTACATACAGTGCTATTCTGCTCTTTGGAGAGGGGGGAGAACTATGGAGCGGCACCCCGCTGCGCTCCCTCCTCTTCACTTTCATTATGATTGCTCGTCGTCTGTGGATCCGCCAGGACAGACAACGAGCACTGTACACACGCCAGATTCTCATCCGATATCAGCCCTGAGGCCATTATCAGATGAGAATCATCTGATGTGTGTACATAGCCTAACACTATCTCAACAGCTCTATCACTATCTGAAGACTGTAAAATGGTAAAGGATGGTTGTGCACATACTTCTTTTCTACTGTTACAAAACAATTATAGTCACAACTTACACAAGGACAGGCAGATATCTCACTGGTCACTTGTCTGTTGTGTCAACTTTATGAAAGAGTTTATTATAACATACTCAGCTTTTTATTGCTGTACTGTTTATAAGAAATCAGGGAAATGTAATCTTGTGTGTCTACCTTCCAGTGAACTGTAAGTGTTGCAACCAAACGGAAAATGAGATAGCAGCTTAGGGGAGAATTGTACCATCAGTGTTGTGACATTTTCCCCTTTAACCACACAGCTGAACTGAGTGTGAACTTGATAAGGTCAATATTCTTTCCTTTACATTATGGTCATTTGATATTTACTTTGTGTTCCTTTCTTTTCTTGCTCAAAGTTTGCAAACATGAAATATTAAAGCACAGTACAGCAAAAAACAGCAAAAGACTTCCAACTGGCACATAAACACATAACTGTAATAAGTGTTTGAGATACCATGGCATGCAGAGCACAAGCTTATCAAATGGGTATCTTGCATCACTTGTCAATTATTTTTATAGTAGAAACTAAAGTAACCTTTAATATGGGATTATTTTTCAACATGATTCATGATTTAATAAACTAAATGCGTCCAACCCATGAAAACACGTAATGTGTTTGTTTATCTTCAGCTATTCAATATTTTATGGTCTAGATGTAATATTAACTCAAAGAAAGATTATTAACTTTGGCAAAAATTTGGATTTAAACCTCAAGTTTGGCTTGGAGAAAAAGTTACCCTTTTAAGCTCTTTGGGGCAGAGTCCTCTCCTCCTCCTGTGTCATTGTTTTATTGGTATGTCATTTGCAACCCCTATTTAATGTACAGCGCTGCATAATATGTTGGCGCTATATAAATACTGTTTAATAATAATGATAACTGTAGTTTTAAATCCACACTGTAAGGGTTACCTGTTTACTTCATTTGGAATCCAGGATTGGAGTAAGGTAACAATACCTTTTGGTTTTATCCTTGCTGTAGGACCAGTCCAATAAAATCTCTTATCTTTGCTTGCCAACAAGTAACAGCTTTCCAAAAACCTTCACTTTAGGCTATACTTATATTGGCTATGAGGTTGCTATACAATTAGTGCTTCTTCTTGCTGTCTCCCAGGGACACTGCCAGTGGCAGCTCTATAAAGAGCAAACAGGGGTGACAGCTGTCAAATATGCAGACCCTGGTTTTATAAGAACCAGCGCTGCGGTGAAAGTGACACACAGCCACACGGGATTGCAGGTCTGAATCTGCCCTTATTGTAAGTGAGAATGTCGTAGGCTTTCCCACATCCCCAGTGATAGAGAGAAATAAAGAGTGCAAGCTGCCCAGTCATATATAATCAGGCCTGCCTGAATAATATCTGTGAACTACATAATACCCCCTATGTGATAGGGATACATAGAGTAGTGGTGTCCCATAGTGCTAAAACCCTTTTTGTTCTATTAGCTTCTACATGGATAAAAGTATGGTAAGTGAGCATTGTTACCTTCTGTCAAGAACTGTGTTTACTAGGAGGATCACCAGATAAAAATAAGCAAACAGAAAAAAGTAAACCAATGTAGTCATCATGTCTAAGGCTAGGTACACACATGCAATGCTTCTTGTCCGGCTCATGGCTGATATCAGACGAGAATCTTGTGTGTGTACAGTGCTCATCGTCCAAACGACCATCCTGGCGGATCAATGGACGACAAACAATCGTACTGGAAGTGAAGGGGGAGAGAGTGCAGTGGGGTACCGCTCTGACATTCTTCCCCATAGAGCAGAATGGCGCTGTATGTACAGCACTTGTTTATGCATTGTGCAAAGATCGCGAAAGATCCTTTCCAATGACAATTTTTGTATGTGTGTACTTAGCCTAAGTACTGGAAAGATTCAATGTATTACTTTTATCATTTTTATTTTTAGATAGAGGACCCATACACATTTGTTTTGTATTACCTTCTATAATATTATGAATGAGCCATCATCTTCCATGGGGCTGTAAAACGTGAGAAACAAGGGTGCAAAGTACAGCTGTGATCAACAACAGTGATCTCCCCAGCTCCTTTTACCTGGGCGCACCTCCCAGCACTTTTCAGTAACAACCTGGCTGTTTTTGGGTGGTTAGTGAAAAGTTTGATCACAATACAGGGGCTGCCACCCACCCAGCCTAAAAAAAAATTTCTGGGGCAAATACTGAACAATGTGAATGTAGCAACTACACATACTGACAATGTATCACAAAACATTGATTACAACTAACAATAGGGAACGAACCCCTGTTTGGGGCAGCAAAGTTTTGTATTGCTAACAACAGACGTGTGTTTATTTTAGACTGTAAAATGCTGTAATCATTTGACGATTTGATGCATATCATGACGGAGCATTACTGAAACGTGCAAGTTGTTTTTGAACATTCAGAATTACCCATAGGCTGTGCACCAGTTGTTATTTGAAGCACAGAACCGGCTTTGTATTATAATTTGTTCACTTTCTTGTGTAATAAAAGCTGTAGCTTGTACGTCTGCCACCAACAGGTTAATAAGTAAACCCTGGCATCCAGTTTCCTCAGTCTCCTCCATGTCAGATTGCCTGGGGGCTGGCAGGCCCCTTGGATTGTGTCCCAAAAGATGACTGAAGAGGACGGCTGTGTTGACAGTCTGTGTGCCCCAGGGCATTGTGGGATGGGTGTAATCAGTCCAGATCTGCAAACGCTCCATTGCTTTAACAATGAACTGACATGACCTCTGTGTGTTTTGGACCACAGAGGAAGTGACTGAGTTGAAAAAACTTGGCACCGAAATAGGAGACTGAGAAGGACAAACGCAGACCTCAAACGCCAAATAAGGGTGTGTGTGTGTTAGTGCGTGACTCTCCTGTTATAACGCCAAGCACACACTGTGCACAGGGGACTGCGCCAAACATGGGGACAGGCCCTGCACATCTCAAATGTCTACTTTGAAAGGTCACAGCAGGAAAATCAGTTGTCAGGGTGTCCCCTTTTGATCTGGTGTGTAATAAGAGTTGCTTGTAAGTTGGGTAACCGTAATATTGTTGCAGGGGGGCAAAAAAAAATTTGAAAAAAGTTCTGATTTGATTAGAAACAGCAATCAAAATATAGTCCATGGCTATGTATCGCAGCAATTGTACTTTTTAAATTCTTTCTCAGAGACCAAGGAGGCTTATCATGTAATCGATAATATTCCAGCACAAAATACTGATTGCAACAAGTAAGGCTGGGTACACATGTGCAAAAGACTGAACGATGCATGAATGAGTGCTGTACATACAGCACCTTTCTGCTTTATGAAGAGGGGAGGGGGACATGATCAATGTGGCCCCCTTATGGACAGAACTTTTGTTGTGTCCACAGCCCTGTGCTACTGTCCCCCCAGGATGTTTAGCAAGTAGGTCTGAGCCTGCGATGGGAGATGGGGGTCGCACCGGCCAGGTAATTTTTCTTGCGGACAACCAATGGTCCACGGACCACCGGTTGGCGACCGCTGCTATAAAATGTACGATTTAACTATTTAAAATGTTACTTGCGCCAAACCTTTTATTCAGCCTTTAAATTATATTATTTGTTCTTTAACAAAGAAATAATGTAAAGAAATTTTGATTGTAAGAAAGCACTTGTTGATTAAACCAATTTATTTTGGTCGATTTCTTTTTGTGGTCTGAAAAATGAGGACACAAGAGGGGTAAATCATTTGCCAGCATATATTAAGATAAAAAGCTCCCTCTGCACTGTCTGCAAATGTTGGGAGATAAGTAAATATTTCCCTATAATTCTCCAAAACAGAGTTAGAGGGGCCTATCTTTAAATATACAGGGGAGATGCTTTAGGTGGGTGGCAACAAGTAAGTAGGTATTGTGACCCAACTTTGTTGGTAACTCTGTTGGTAACCATCTAAAACTGCCAGGTGGTTACTGAAAAGAGCTGGGTTGTGCACCCGTCTAAAAGGGTCTGGGGAGAACATTGAATATAGGTTGTCCTTGTACTTTAGTGATTCCATGCCTCTAGCACGTGTAAATATCCAGCTAGCAGTGGTCACATGACAAATATAAAGATTTCACAGGAGTTTTCATCTCTTATTGCACCTGTTTCTAAAACCATTGCTTAATCAGGTAAGCATCCTCTTCCTGGTATTTAGAGAAGAGCTTGTACTATGGTAAAACATTTGCAGATGAGATTGTGCAGTAAATATACACACTGGGAGCACAATCAACACAATTTTTCATGGATATATAAGATATCATATGTTATTTTGGAAGATAAAGGATCAATAATCCCCACCTTCTAGATTGTAAGCTCATTGGGGCTGGGTCCTCTCGTCCTCCTGTGTCACTGTCTGTCGTTGGCAACCCCTATTTAACAGCGCTGCATAATATGTTGGCGCTTCATAAATCCTGTTTAATATTAATAAAAAGAATGGAGGAGCTCAGCTATGAGGATAGATTAGCTGAACTGAGTCTATTCTCCCTTGAGAGGAGACGTATAAGGAGGATATGATCACTCTGTATAAATATATGAATGGTCCATATAGAGAACTCTCTTCCCAACTATTCACTTTAAGACAACACAAAGAACAAAAGGGCACTCCTTGCGTCTGGAGGAAAAAAAGTTTAAGCTAAGGATAAAGAAGGGATTCTTCACTGTAAGGTCCGTGAAAATGTAGAATCGGCTCCCTCAGGAAATAGTTTCAGCAACTACTATAGATTGCTTAAAGAAAAAGCTGATTGCTGAACTGGGTATTAAAGCTTTAAAGTAAAGATAAAGGAGACTGTTGATCCAGGAAACATCAGATTGCCTCATGGAATCAGAAAGGAATTTGTTCCCCTGTTGGACCAAATTGAACCAGGGATTTTTTTTTTGCCTTCCCCTGGATCAGCTATGTCCATGGGTGCTGAGAAGTTCCTGGCTTTGCCCAGAAAGAAGAGAAGCAAAGTTATGAAATAACACATTTATTCAACATATTCCACCATGAGACTGATGCACTTGGTAAAGTGTAGTTGCAGCTTTTTTAGACCGTTTAAATAAAAGTCCCTTGGGTCGCAAACGAGCTCTCAGCAGCATCTTTGACGTCAGAAATGTCCTCAAAACATTGTCCCTTCAGGTGTTTCTTCAAATTCGTCAACAGATAATAGTCGGAAGGGGCCAGGTCAGGTGAGTAGGGGAGATGGTGGACCAGTTGGAAACCCAGGGTGTTCAATTTGGCAGCCACAATGTTGGACGTGTGCGCAGGTGCATTGTCCTGCAAAAAAAAAGGATCCCTTTGGTCAACTTTCCACGGGGTTCCGTCTTAATTGCCTCCTTCAGCTGGTCCAGGAGGTTAGCATAACACTGTCCGGTGATACTAGAGCCCTGAGGTAGGTCGTCAACCAACAGCATACCGTATTTGTCCTAGAAAACGGATTCCATGACTTTTTTGGCCGATTTATGGGTTCGGAACTTGTTTGGCCGCAGGGATCCACTGTAGCGCCATTTTTTTCACTTTTCCTTGGTTTCAGGATCAAAGATGTGGAGCCAGGCTTCATCCTCAGTCACAAACCTAGCCAAAAAGTCCTGTGCAGCTTCAAAATAGGGCAAAACGGCTTTGGATGCTTCAACTCGTTCCTTCTTCTGATCACTGTTCAAACATTTCGGCACCCACTTCGCTGAAAGCTTGCGCATGTCTAGGATAGTGGTGATAAAAAATCCAACATGCTCCCGTGAGATGTCAAGTATCTGGCCTATCTTTTTTGCGGATATTCGCCAGTCCTCAATAATCAGCTCATGGACAGAATCGCAGGCTGCCGGGTCAGTTGAGGTTGGGGGGCGCCCACTGCGGGGCTTATCTTCAATGGTGAAATGCCCAGTCTTGAAACAAGATATCCAGGTTTTGGCAGTGCTGTAGGAAGGGTTTCTTCCCCAGTGTTTGTGACATCTCAGTGTGATTGTCCTTTGCTGACTTTCCCTGGAGAAACAAAAACTTCATGACGGCCCGTAACTCCAACGACGTGAAACTTGCTTGTGCCTCTGCCATCACAGCTTCACACTAAAACAAAAACTGTTTTAGAATCGCAAAAACCTGATATTTGCACAGTTACATACTAAGATATTAGGCTGTCATATGCCCCCACACTCATTTTTCTATTTCATCTGGAAGGGGGCAAAGCCAGGAACTTCTCCGCACCCCCTCGTACACATCAGATTTTTCTGGCCCAAAAGAAGCGGTCATACTAGTCTCAGGCAAAAATCCGACATGTAATCAACGGTCTCCCAACAACGTTTATTTACCCGCCACAGCGGTGCCGCTAACTTGTCCTCCCCTGTCCATTTAACAGAATAGCAATATGTGTACAGCGCTTGTTTGTTCATCTGTAAATGGAAATGATCACAGAAGACTGTTTCCATAATCTGATGTCTATACGGGGCTTTAGCCATATTCAAGGTTGCCTTCCCAGCTCCTGTGAGCAGAAGGGAATAATTCACTGAAATCTTTACCACAGGGTAATGGACTCCCTGGGGCACAGCACATTGGCTTACATGAAGGGAGTGCCATGTTCCTCTTTACGCCTTGCTGGTATTTTATTTGGCTCCCCAGTACTGAGCAGAAATGCAGAAGAGGAAGGTGAAGGTAAGTATATGCTGGGGATAGAATGAGTGGAAGAAAACCTAAAGCTTTGCATGTTATGGATAAAAGACAGGTTAGCTTTCAGTATCTTTGACAGTACATGTTACCTTTCAGATACGTAAAAAGGGAAGATGTGTTCTTAGATTAGTGCTCGGTGCTAATCAGCATATTACAGTGTGCATGTGAAAAAATAAATTCATTTTTGACACCTCTTTCAGGGTTCTCCCCAGGCCCTTTTAGCTGGGCGCACCACCCGGCACTTTTCAGTACCCACCCCGCTGTTTTTGGGTGGTTACTAAAGAGTTTGGTCACAATACAGGGGCTGCCACCCACCTACAATTTCTTCCTACCCAGCTTAAAAAAATTTCTGGGTTGAGCACTGTCTTCAATAAATCCCTTTAATGCTCTATTCTTGTGATTAGGGGTCACTTTTGCCTGGCTAGGTGTGCTTTTTTCTGTCTTTCCTCTGTGTCCACTGAGAAACACTTATATAATATTTTTAGGCATTTAAACTACATTTTCTTTCATTGATTTTGATTCCAGGAGGTTTTCCTGTTTGCGTTCCCATTATTCCTCCCTCTAGCTTCTGAGATGTTAATGAACTTGCAAAAAACACAAGGCAAATGCCTGATAAACACTGTACATGTTTCTTTGACTCTAAACCCACAGTCAGTGTGAACAAGACCTAGGTCTTCTCCCAGCAAAGATTTGCTGTTGATGCTTATAGCTCCAGCTGGGTATACTCTCCTCTCATGCTGTATGAATATTTAGCATTCAGACAATAATATTTGGACAAGATCAACCACAAGAATCCTGTCTTCTTTTTTAGTTACTGTGCCTGGTTTTGTTCTGTTCGGTTTAGTATGGGTGTGCAAGGACTGAGAGGATAGTACTGGTAGCTATATAAAACTCATTGTGGCCACATCTGTCTTTTATAATTATCCAAGTAAACAGTGGTGGATAGTCCAAGGAGCCTTCCAGGAGAGGACTGCATATTGTGTTTACACTGGAGAGGAAAATAAAGTCAGTCCTGCAGGTGGTGACAGCCACACCTGTTGTCTGCTGGAGGATGCTCCGGATTCCTGTACACTGAAACTTTCCACTCCTGGAATTGTTCATTTGCCCTCAAACACATTGAGGAGTGTAGCTAGCACTGCTGTGACTTACTGGTCACATTCCTGCCAACCCTCCAGCATTCCCAAGCAATATTAAAGTATATCTATACTAAAAACAATTTTTTTTTACCTTTTTGGACCAAATTATCAATCCGAAGGTTTTTTTTTCTCCATTAGAGATATTTCCCCTCACTTCTTGTTCTTGCAAAAGCCTTTTTACCAGACAGGATATGAAGGAAAATATGTAATAGGGAAAGAGCCACCAATACAAAGTATAAAAGCTCTTGCATTTCCATACTATTACTTCTGTCTATGTTGTTCACTTTCTTCTCTGGTGAGAAAACCTTTTTACTAGACACAAAGTGAAGTCATCTTCATCTAACTGCAGTAACACCTCACAAGGGTTCTAAAAATGTTCTGGGTATAGATAAGCTTTATTAAACTTTAGATTACACTTTGAAGGAAACCTCCCAAACCTGTCTTGAAGTATGTATATTTGTATTGGATGGAGTGGCAAAGAGTTAGTTTCCCTTCCAATGGGGACAGCCATTTTTGTGACAGCTGTCTATGACGCGAATTCCTCCAACTTTGTAGAGAGTTTTTATCACTTCCTGTTGTATTTCCAGGAAATAAGGTGAAGGGTAATTTTCCTAATGCGATGCAGACAACACTAAAGAACCTTACCCTACTCTATTTAAAACATAATAAAACTTTTTTTTCTTTACATAAAAGAGTTTTGTGTATTTATTATGTTCAGGAAAGGAAATATTAAAAACATTGCATACCTTGTATTCTTGTTTACAAACACATGAATGAGCCAGATGCAAATCTCTCTCTCTCTGCTTGAGTTTTTTTTTTTTTTTTTTTTAGGCTGGAATTTTTTTTCAAAACAAAAAAAAATTAAGGTCACCTAGAATCATTATAGGTTCAAATGAGTTGGAATAGAAGTATTGGAAGTATTATTGCTATCGTGTTGATAAAGTTACAGGCTTTATAGCTATCGTCATTTACACATTCCCCATTTCCAGCTAAAGGTAAAAGCCTTATCGTATTTATGATTTAGAAGTCAAGAAATGACGGACATAAGAAAATCCCTTGCCAGGAAATTCCTCTCTAGCCCCTAAATAGTACTTAGGACTCATGAACTTTTAGTTTGAGACAACTTGTCAGGAATTCTTCCTTTTTCCTATGCCTTACTTGGCAGACCCCTTGTCTCCTGGATTGTGCGTCAGGAAATTTAGAAGACAACAAGACCTGGAAGTTTTTCCTCTTCCAAGACACAGAATGCAATTTGCTCTTTTTCAGCGAAGATTCCCTGATACATAAACTCATTAGCTCCATGAACCTGTCAGAGCCTCTAAAAGCTGTTGAAACATATTTGTAGAGTGTTTTCAGGCATTCTCAAAGTATGTCCACGTGTCAAATAGTGAAACATGAAAAAAATACAAAATATTTCCAAACACACTGACCAACTTGTCAGCACACAAAACAGTCTACAATGTAAAAAAAAAAGGTTGCATACATTCGCCTGATAATCTACCCAGAGCTGATATCAGACAAGAATCTGGCGTGAGTACAGCGCTCGTTGTCTGCCGTTCATGGACCTATCGGGTGTGGATCCACTGACGATGAACGATCGTAATGAAATTGCTCTCCATAGAGCAGAACAGCCCTGTATGTACAGCACTCATTCATGTACCATGCAGTCATGAAAGATCCTTTCCAATTACAATTATTGCACGTGTGTACGCAGCCTTAGAGGTATCCCTATCCTCATTATAGGTACATGGGCACAGACACACTCAATGGCACCTGAATACACCCAATATATATCTGCACCAAATCCTACTGGCAGAAAAAAATTGAACCTACAAAGATTAATTCTAACTAAAGAAAAGTACATATGGAAAGGTAAGCCACAAACTAATACCATATGAAATATGAGTGACCTCAATAAATGCTGATGTTTTGTCAGTTTGCTGGTCTGGGAGCATTCAGGTGTGCGGTAACACAATTTTTTTTAGAAAGGTAATTGTTGCTGCCCATCAGGGAAGGTTGATAAGACCATTTCCAAACAATCTGAAATCCATCATTCTACAGTGAGAAAGAGAATTCACAAGCAAAAAACATCAAAATAGTTTCCAATCTTCTCACGAATGGACGTCCCAACAAGTCACCCCAAGGTCATTGGGCAGCATGGTGTCTTTGCAGCGATGGGGTCCCAGTTTCGAATCCTGGCCAGCAGACAATCTGCATGGAGTTTGCTGGTTCTACATGAGTTTGCATGGGTTTCCTCCAGGTTCTCTGGTTTTCTCCCACATTCCAAAAACATGCAGTTAGGTTATTTGGCTTTCCCCCCCAAAATCGACCTTAGACTGTGATAATGACATAACACTGTGGGAAGGACATTAGATTGTAAGCCCCACATGACTGTGGACTATGGACTTGGCGCTATATAAATACTTGATATAAATTAATAATAATGTCAGACTGTCAAGATCAGAAATTACAAGAAACCAACAGCTCCATTTCAGACTCTACAGGCCTTGTATAGCATGTTACATATTAAAGTTTGTAACAGTACAGTTAGAAAAGACTGCACAAGTATGGCTTGATTGAAAGGTCTGCCGGAACAAAGTCATGGCAGCTTAGCTTTGCAAACACACAAGACTTCTGGAGCAATGTCCAAAGGAGACCAAAGGAGAAGATGGAGATGTTTAGCAAAAACCAAACACGGCTAATCTGCACAAACCTCTTATATCTACTAGATTGTAAGCTCTTCGGGGCAGGGTCCTCTCCTCCTGTATCACTGTCTGTATTAGTCTGTCATTTGCAATCCCTATTTATTGTACAGCGCTGCGTAATATGTTGGCGCTATATAAATCCTGTTTATTAATAATAATAATAATATGTGAACTTCAATATGAAACATGCTTACCAAGGCCTGTAGAGATCTAATTATGTTCTGTCAACTGAAACCTTAAAATTGAAAGAGGGTGTACTTACTTTTTTTATATGACTGTATGACAGAGGTAATATACAGCATCAGTCTTTCATGCTGCTCTACACAATTACAATAAATATGTTTCATCATACTTGTATGTTAGGCAAAAGTGCTTAGTACAACTTTTTGCTGAGCTATCAGATTTTATCTGTATCGGGAAGATCAGACTTAAATTTCGCTGGATATTGTTGTGGTTTCTCTTGAATTTGCTACTGTAGCCTTTTATTTATGGTAGTACATACCGATTTTAGTCAGTTGTTGCGTGGAGTTCACCTTTATAGTCTGAATAACCTGAACTGAGATGACCTTGTACCTTACAGTGTGCTTGTGCACTCATCTTTAGCTGTACCATCAACTACACATGGCCAGGTCTGGTTTGAATTATTTACGCACTAAAATACAGTGAAATTGAATATTACCTTACTACTTCCAAATACAGAAAGAAAAAAAAGAAAAAAATATTTCCTTTTTTTAAAATAGTAGGCAGAATTTTGCAAAAAAACTTGTATGCAGGGCAACTATGTTTTAAGGTACAGTCCTAAAGTGAACCCGTGCTTGCCCAGCAAGCTAAAAGTCTTTTGAATGGCAGCTTACAGAGGGCTTTGGACACCTATTATTGTTTATATAGCGCCAACATATTACACATCGCTTTAAAAAGGTCATAGTCATGTCACTAACTGTCCCACATAAGGGCTCACAATCTAATATCCCTACCATAATCATATGTCAATTACACAGCCTAAAAACAAATTTTGAGGGGAAGCCAAAAAAAATTACTGCATGTTTTTGGGATGTGGGAGAAAACCAGAGCACTCAAAAATAAACCATGCAAACATAGTGATAACAAACGCCATGCAGATAGCGTCCTGGCCGGGATTTGAACATGGGACCTAGCGCTGCAAAAACCAAAGTGCTAGCCACTGATCCAAGCATGCTGCATGACAATTTCTTTTTTGACCCAGATCTGTCACATTAAGTGAGCCAAGCTCATCTATACCCAGGAAATTATCTTTGGCTCCTGGCACTGACAGGCCTAAAAGGTAGGTATATACTACAGAGTTGTGAAGAATAAAGTATACCTAATATTTTGCCTTAAGTGGGCATTTTCTTTAAGTATATGGCCATGCCAAGTTTAATTTATTGTATATACAAAATATAATTGACATGGCTCTAATAATAGAGCAACACTTTTATTTATTGTCTCTTTATCTTTGTATCACTTCATGACAATTCAGTATGCTATATATTTATTTAATATAGTCCTCATTGTTAGAAATACGGCGAAGCTTAAAGATTTAAACAAACTTCTGGCTGCCCTAGTTTTCTCACTTGCTGCTGCTGGGAAGAAAAAAAGCTATATATATATATATATATATATATATATATATATATATATTTTTTTTTTTCCCCCTCTT
Organism: Pyxicephalus adspersus; assembly: GCF_032062135.1. Lineage (NCBI taxonomy): Eukaryota > Metazoa > Chordata > Amphibia > Anura > Pyxicephalidae > Pyxicephalus > Pyxicephalus adspersus. The sequence goes on from NC_092858.1 coordinate 149,782,291, forward strand.
TATTAATGCTAGATATACACTATGCAATTTTCTGTGTTTATTACGATTGACTTATATCCAGTGTTCAACCCAGAAATTTTTATTGGTGGTAGGTAGGTAGCTGCCCCTGTATTGTGACCCATCTCTTCAATAACCACCCAAAAACAGCCAGGTGTTTACTAAAAAATGCTGGGTGGTGTGCCCAGCTAAAAGGGGCTGGGGAGAACCCTGCATATATCTATGTATCTATGTTAGATAATGGCTATAAGCATTTCATGTACTGTCCACTTTTTCATTGCTAGATCCAAATTATTTTTTACCATTCCATTTCATTGAAAAAGTGTGTAGCTAGTTAAAGACAGACCCGCCCAGAATACCAGCCTTTTTTTAATGGGGATATTAGTCTAAATCAGTGCTCACCAACCTTTTGGACCTCATGGACCAATAAAGCCACAGAATCCGGACCCCGCATGCTTGGGGAGCCATGTGTCACTTAAAGGGGAAGAAACCTCCCGTCATGTGACGTCATTATGTCAGAACCCATCCACTCTCCCATCGCAATCAGACCTGATTGCTAAACATCCTGGGGGGACAGTAGCGCAGGGCTGTGGATGCAGCAAAAGTTCCCCCAGGATGTTTAGCAAGCAAGTCTGAGCCTGCGATGGGGTAGTGGGCAGGTTGTGTCCATACGGGGGACAGAGCAACGGACAACTAGACCACCGGTTGGCAACCGCTGGTCTAAATGACCCATAATCCCAGCTGGCAGCATTGGCAGCCGCTATAAACTGTTTTTACATGTTGTCAAAAGTTTAAAAAAATATATCACACTGCCCCTGGTACTAGCCACTGACTTAGGTTAAAGCCACATCATCTATTTAAAAAAATTCTGCAAATTATTAAAAATAATTAAAATAAACAGCTGTAAAAATGAATAAAATCACAATGCAGCAGCAGAAGTATTGAACGCTTGCCTAATACTGGTCTTCTGGAAATCTGACTTTAATGGAGCCCATGTTACAAATCGATATTTTCTCTCTTTGTTATATTTCTTAAACCCACTTGCTATATATTTTTTATATAGTTATATAGTATAGTTTAGCTTTAGGACTACAAAAAGAAATTGGTTCCTGGAGTTTTGCTACTGATATTTTCTGATAATGTAGATCAACACACACATCAGCCTTTTTTTAAAACATTTTATGCCCTGTGTAAAAAGTCAGACTTTAGGGGCATTGGTACATGCAGAACACATCATGCCCCCCTTTTTCTGGCATCCATCTGAGCAGGCGTCCTTCTGAGATTACGCAATCCCTTCACCATAGCAACAGCCAGTATGATCTGCAGTAACCTCTGCTGCCTCCACCCTCCTGCAGATGAACAGTCTGATTGCTTGAGGGCTTTGGCACGCATGTGTTCAACTTTGGCCTACTAGCATCCCTCCTGTTTTGATTGGCAGGACTCCTGCGTGTTTGGTGGAGTCACATGGCTTTTGGTGTTGGAAGGCTAGGGGTGGAATTGGAGCACCTACTTTTAGTATCTTAGTCACTTTTTTTTAAACCTCATGACCCCAGCAAAGACCTCACCATTAACCCTTTACTGCTGGCACACTGCTAGTTCGCATACATTTGGTTTATTTAGGGTTTTAAAATTAGTAAAAAAAGTCACTGACAACTATGAATGTAACCAAACCTGCACAGAAAACTAAACTCGACAAAGGAAAATTTAACACATTATAAAATGTGAATTCGTTCTTTACTCTTTTTATATTTACTATATTTTCTATTTACTTTTATATGTACTTTATATACACATACATACATTGATTATTTTGCTACAATGGCACCTTTCTAGTAGTGGGATTTATTGGGCCACTGTTTCTCAACGTGGACTCCTAGGATGCCTACAGGAAGTTGCTGCTGGTTCCTTAAACAATGAGCAATTTGTTCCTCTCGGGTCATTTACCAATAATGCCAATGATCTTTTTGGCAATTTGTAAGGGTGACATTCTTCCTATTGGCCACCATAATAATATACTGTTACCTGTGGATATAGTAGTTATAGCAGGGGACACCTGAAACGGTTTTCCCATGGTACGATGTCCAAGAAAGGCTGTATTCGGCAGCGAGTGAACAGTTAGCTCTTGAAGGGGATGTGTAGCAGAAGTAGCCAAGTAAGAGAATCAAAAACAACAACATAGCCCTGGAACAAATTGTAATGGCTAAATAATGGGCCAAAACATCTTCAAAATATACGGTCCTGGGGTGTTACTGATATACATTGGTTAGTACCTACCAAAAGTGGTCCAAGAAAGGACAGCCAGTACATTTGCAATAGGGTCATGGGCACCCAAGACCTACTCATGTGACAGGGCGACTCTCCTAAATCTTCTGCTTACTATGCCACACTAACTACTCACATATTAAACAAGTGCATGCTGTACGACAACGCTAACACTGAACATATCCAAATAGCAAAGATATAGACACTTGCAGTTCTATGAAAATCTTTTTACCCTCAAAATCTTTTTAGAGACATTTCCTCTCCCTGCTTCTGGTGGACAAAACAACATTGGAAGAAAGACATGTGGATAGTTGTTTGCTACACCAAGAGATGCTGTGCAGTGTTCTCCCCAGACCCTTTTAGAAGAGCCTGTTTTTGGGTGGTTACTGAAAAGCTGGGTCACTATAGGGCCTTAAAAATATGTCGTATATGCCAGGTTTTCTATCACATTGGCACCTCTTGTGTATATGTTTGTTGGCTGTGCTTTCTAAACTGCTAACCAACACACAAAGGTCACTACTGTTTGAGAACAACAAAAGAGGGTCCACAAGCTGTGAAGGGTATTTTTTGTTGGCAACTCTGCAAAGGTTCCTGGCCAGTAGACAGATGACCTCACGTAAACTAGAACATGTGGTATAGGATGGACTTTCAGCTTTATTGAAGATGTGAATAATGTGTAAAGACCTCAAAAGATGATATGTTTGATATGGTCACACACTCCGGAGACAGAACAAATAATTCTGGCACAAGAATAAAGGCTTTTAAAACATCACCTATGGACATTTGCCTTCTGTTTACCCAGCACACCTAAACTTATAAACCACAATGTATTCACTTGCAGCATGTTTCCTGTGTCCTCCTGACATACCCTGTTCAGGGGGTTGCAATTAAAGCAAAATTATCACAAAAAAAAAATTATTTTATTTATTTATTTATTTAATTACCTTTATTAGTGGAAAGGCGTTGATCCCTCCACAATCCTAGTCGAATCAGCCCCACACTGTCTGGTCTTCCTTTTTTGTCCGGACACAGACTGGACACCGTGCCCTGCCATGTTTTTCTGGTGTCTTCCAGGTTCTTTTCCATCACCTGATCTTGCACAGCGCAGGTGCATTATCAGATGATGCACTTCTGAAAAATGTTTTTTAGTAGAGGAGACCAGCCCGCAGCCTATATATGTGATATAGGTATCCCAGGAGGTTGCAGGCTTCCCATTCAGTCTTTACCACTGTACTGGTAAGGATAGAAGAGGAGGGGCCTCCCCTTTAAATGATAACAAACATAGTAAAAAAATAAAAAATATATATAAATGTTAAAAAAAAAGGGTTATCTATAATTTTATACTAAGTAAAATAATGTGATGATAGGTCCGCTTTAACTGGAAAAGTTAGTGGTCAGCTTTAAAAACTTTGATTTACTGAAAATCTACATTCTTATTTAAAATATTCCTTTGGAACATTGATTTTTGGGACAGAAATTTAAAATAAAATCGGTAACCAGAAATGAGAAAAAAACATTGACATATAACATTGATTGGTTGACATTTTGGCTTCTCATCCTTCCGTACCAGTATACCAGTGTGCATGATTGTGTGAACTGTACTTTCTGCTTCTATTCTGGTAAAACAAATTGCCGTCTGAAAAATTCCAACTCAATCATCAGCTGAATGTCTGCTTCAATCATTGTTGCCCAGTAGATGGTCTGTTAGACACTGAACCCTACCAGATTGCAAATATTATTTTGATCTGTACAGTGTGTACCCACAAATTGCGTTGTTGCTTGCTCAGTTGTTGACCAACAGAGTCCACAGTAGTACATCATTCATTAAAGAAAAACACTAATCACATTCAGCACTTTGTTGTCCCAGGAAGTTTTGAAAATGTTTTTCTGCTGGCATGTTATTAGGTAAGCAATGGAAGGGAATGGAAGGTGCAGATAGATGTGTTAATGTACAACCAGAAAGAACAGAATCTAAACCTTCCATGTTGAGTCCTACTGAGCATCTAAGGAAAACAGCAGGAAACTGCTAGATTTAATGCTTCAGTGAGGTCTGAAATAATGTAAATTATTAAATACAATTTAATGGACTGTGTTTTAAAGCCTATGTAAATTGCATATGTGGGTGAGACGTGGGAAGATCTTAGGACTCCCAGCACTGGCCTCTGTGCGCTGCAACTTGGCAGGTTGGCATTTAAGCATCTTGACCCTTTTTCTCTGCACATAAAATGAATTATAGAAATATAAATAAAAAGAGCTTTACAAAGTATAATTTGGTTTTAAACAAAGGACAAGTATGCCCAAAGGTCAGTTGCTAACACAAAGAAGACACCATTTGTTCTTTGCTGTGTGAGGGGACCATTCAGATGAACTGAAGTGCTAAATCATAAAGCCTGACCAACACTGTGGACCGTGCTCAGTTGAGCATAAACCTTTTTGAGCATTGTCTTGGGTTGCTGCATTTAGACTACATACCATCTTAGGTGAACCTGATGATTAATTCTCTTAAGGCAGGCTCTCCACCTTGTGTCTGTGTTAGTGAAAAACTATGCTAGAATATATATATACACACACTGTCAAATAGGGGGCAGAAAAAATTGTTTGTATACCTGTTTTTTTAAGAGCCTTCTGACCCCTCTGAACCAACCAAGCAGAGTTCCTTCGTATGTTTGTTTTTACCACTTTGATTAGCATTGGGAGTAGGCAGAACCCCCTTGATTTGTTTTCCTTTTTTGCCATTTGTGTCTCACTGAAAAGATTTCCCTTCCTGTAGACACAGCAAAAAGTGAAAAGAAATATTTCTTCTATTTGGGGAAAATATCCTCGTAGTTGTCTGGAACAGCGGCCGGCAACCGGTGGTCCACATGAAACTTTTGGTGGTCCGTTGCTCTGACCACTGCGCCCCCCAGCGGGGTCAGGAGAAAGACCCTGCTGGAGCAAGTGCACCAGACAAAGCAGCGGACCATGTCCCCCGTATGGATCACAGGCTCAGGGCAGTAGTCAGGTTGTGTCTCTGGACACAACACGCCCCTCTCCCATTGAAGGCTCAGACCTGTGATGGGAGAGTGGGTGGGTTCATGGCATCATGACGTCACTTTGGGGGAAGTTTCCTCCCCTTTGAGTGACACAGGGCTGTGCGCGGCCTGTGGTCCGTACGTTTAGTGGTCAGTGAGGTCCAAAAGGTTGGCAACCACTGTTCTAGAACCAATGTGCCCATTGGAAGATTTCTGCACTGTTGCTGTTCTGCTGACAACTGTAAATTTTAAATTTTCACTTGCTTATAATTTTTCTGATGGTGGTCACTAAGATAAAAACTTTGCTCAACAATTATGAATAGTTAAAAGATACAGCCAATACAGTCAATTGTAAAAAAATAAGTACACCCAATAGAAATGGTTGACTTCCTGCCAACAAATGTAGGCCAAAACCTGACAGATGCCTTGACAGAGGAAATCTCCAAGACCCCCTAGAACTTCATAGCAGGACCAGCAGGGTATTCTTGAAACAAGTGATGTTAAAGTGGATGCATCTACACTCAGAAAGAGTTTACTCTTATTTAACATATAGGAGGAGTATCAGGAAAAGTGTTTGGTATAAAAGGAGAACATTAAAGCAGGGTTTAGGTTTGTCATGAAACATACAGACCAAGACCAAACCTCCTAGAACAATGTATTGTGGATTGATTGTTTTACTAGATATATTTGGTGCAAACCAAAGGCAGCATTACAAGAAGGAACCCTTAAAGTTTGGGGAAAGGGTTGTTGTTAAGGGTCTTGGCAGTTATCATACAAATTCAGCATTATATTAAATGTGCTTGATGAGAATCTAAGGATGTCCATGTCTATCCCTCTGTGACTGCAGTGTACCCATCTTTTCTTGGCTGCTTTCATGAGGATAACACGCCATGTCACAAAGCTCAAATCATCTCCAACTGGTTTCTTGAACATGACAATATTTTCTCTTTTAAATAGCCTCCATAGTCACCAGATCTCAAATCAATAAAGCACCTTTAAGATCGGGAGGAATGAAAGATTTGCATAATGCATGTGTAGCTGACAAATCTGCAGCAGCTGCGTGATGCTATCATGCCAACATTGACCAAAATCCCTGAGGAATGTTTCAATACCACACAAAATTACAGCAGTTTTAAAGTCAAAAGAGGGTTCAACCTGGTAGTAGTAGGGTGTATCTAAAAAAGTGCCTGGTAATTGTAGTTTCCAAATTAAAGTTGTAATGTGTAAACATCTTTTCATGTGTTTTACCATCATGATTTTCTTACACAGTCACAATTTTCTTACAAGTGGAACTAAACTGAAAATAAAAAAATTACACTTACCTTTAATCCTGCAGATCCACCAATGGCGCTGGACCTTCCCTCGATCCAGTCTTGCGTCATCTTAGAATTCCTCTTCATCTCAGTTAGGAGGTAGCACCGGGAGCCGCCATCTTTGGTCTTTTGTCTTCTTCTTGTCCCCCGATCTCACACTGCACAGGTGCGAGATCAGGTGACATAGCCCACTGCGCATGTGTGAGATCGGCATCTTTTTCCCCCTAGTGGGCATGCACAGAAGGAGCACCCAGAGCCTCCCGGGATGCGTGACGTAGGTATTCCGGGAGGCTCTACGCTGCCCTTAGGTCTGCAATCATGACTGAAAGGCTGCACCTTTTTTTTTTTTTTTTTTTTTTTTAAAAAAAGGGTGTTGCACTTTAAAAAAAATATAATAAAAGTTTTACTTTACATATATAAAGGTTGTCTACCCTTTTATGTAAAGTGAAAATGTTGAGTTTAGGTCAGCTTTAGGAAGAGCCAGCTTGTGATCTGTGTCACCTACAGACAAAGAAGTATTTTCAGCTGCTAGGTAATGCTAAGAAAAATAACAATAAAACTTGTTCTTATTATCTATGCATTTTAATGATTAAAAACCGCACCCTCATCAGCGAGGTTGTGTACTTTGCGTGTCAGATTCATGTGCACCTATCACAATAATATACAATCCTATGGAAACAGTTCATATGCCGAAAGACAAAAGCAGAGTTTTAAGGGACTGTAAACTAGTGGGGGTTGTTTGAGGCAACAGTGGAAACAGTTATAATGCAGAGCAGTCTTTTTATGTGTAGGAGCATTTGTTGTAAAGCTGAAAACAAATTTTTGGTATTTAATCAAAGAACCTGTTTAGAAAGTGGAGCTCATGAAAACAAAATCACACAGTATTCAGAATTATATTGCATATTAGCAAGAGAGGAGCAGAAAAATAACCATGGTACTTGTCATTACAGTGTGGAACAAACGTGATCTGGTAAAATAAATTGCATATCATATATTTCATGCTTTGGATGCATCTTTATTTTTTCAGGCCTTTTTTTCAAATTACCTTACCATGGTAATCCTGTGAATAGCAGATTTCCCATCCCTTTGTGTTTATCTTTACTATATCTATGTGGGCAGTCCTGGTTGTCACACACAGTCTGAACCTAAACTGTATCTGCCTTTGTTCCCCTAAATTACATTTGTGCTTTCTCACTCACAGAAGCTGACACTTCATTTGTAGCAAGATCAACAGGAATTTCTGTACTTGCTGCAAATGTTTTTAACCTGAAAAAAGAAAGAAACAACAGGACTACTAAACTGCAATCTTTTCAGGGCTCTCCCCAGCCCCTTTTAGCTGGGTGCCACTCCAGGTACATTTCAGTAACCACCTGGCGATTTTTAGGTAGTTACTGAATACTGAGTAATGCGTCCTGGAACGCCCACAACTTGATTTCTGCTCATTATAATTTTTTTTTTATTTTGCACTTACAATCTTTAGGTAGTCTAACTACTGGGTTCACATTGTACCAATACGCTGACGGTAATCTCCCCAGGCCCCTTTACTTGAGCACACCACCTGGCACTTATCATTAACCATCTGGCTGTTTTATGGGTGCTTACTAAAAAGTTGGGTCACAATACAGGGGCTGCCATGTGCAGCTTATTCTCACCCACATTATAAATTCTTAGGAAAATACTAATATTATATATTATGGGTGGACTGTTGCTGTATAATTGGACATTATGGCATTCCCACCTTCTCCTTCCAAAGTTGAACTCGTTTTTTTTTTCCCATCTTCAACAGTTGTATGGGCTGCTCTCCTGTACTGAAGTTGCTTTTTCTGATTTCATAGCTCTCTTCTGTGCATTAGAAGCTCCAGAAATCCAGATAGAGCCCATCCCATTTCCTAGCTGGAGAATGCCCAGCATCTTATAACCCCTTCCACCTCAGGACCTTCCTGTCTATTCCTGTTTCATTCATTGGATTCTAGTTTAGACTATCATTGGAGGAACCAGCATACCTGCAATTGACCTGGTCCAGGATTGGAAACATTTGTCAGCTAATAGCAGATTTTTAAGCAATCCATTCCCGGTTTGCTGAATCACCCTGGTTCTCCCACGATAGTCTATCTTCTCCAGTCATGGAGAACTTTATTAAATCATGTCCAGTGACCAGAAATATCCGTGCTACCTTGTGGAAGTAACCCCTATTACAGGTTTGTGTGGCTTTTTCAGTATTTTATTTGTTCCTGCTTTCAGGAAGTTGTTTTGTACTTTATCTTGTGTCTCACCTTTGCCCTTTGTAAATGAACTTTAAAAGGCAAACGTTTGTTTACTCTTACAACATCCTTAGTCCTTGATAAAATACAAAAGACAAATGATAAAAAAGGATTCTTTGTGCAACAAAACATTTTATTATTTATAATGAGGATCCCACCCATGATGAAAGCAGAACTCCAGCAGCAAGCAGCAGAAGACTTTTGTGAACATGTATAGGACTAATCATCAGCATGGATATAGAAGTTGAATTTAAAGGACAAATCTTATTATATTTAGTATTAGATTCTTTTGTATCTGTCTTTTAGAATTTGTGTACATGGGCATAGGAGTTGGATGCAGGGGAATGGATGGTAGGGTTGCAGTGTGGTTTTCATTTCTGGGTACCTTTGCATGTATTTATTTAAAATCTCTGCTTTAAAAAACAAAAAGATTTTGGTGTATTTTATCATTCCTTCTTCCCTTCCCTGGTATGTGCAATGAGCCCTTTGTGCTAAGCTCTTTATTGTGAAAACTATATGCTATTGCACCCATGTAATGTTGTAGGCGAGTGCCCAATGGGCCTGATTTATTAAAGCTCTCCGAGACTGGAGAAGATAGACTATCATAGAAGAACTTGGTTGATCCAGCAAACTGGAATGGATCTGGTCCAGGATTTAAAACACTTGCAACCCAATAGCAAATGATTATGGAAAAAAAAATCCTTTGCAAGTTTGGCTACGTACACACTTGCAATAGTTTTCGTGCAATAGTCGGCTCAGGGCCGATATCGGACGAGAATCTGGCGTGTGTACAGCGCCCGTCCTCCATCGTCTGAACAACTGTCCTGGCGGATCCAAGGACGATGGACGATGAAGGATCCTAAAGGAAGTGAAGGGTAGAGCGCGCAGCAGGGTGCTGCTCCATCGTTCCTCCCCTCCCCATAGAGCAAAACAGTGCTGTATGTACAGCTCTCGTTCATGCATTGTGCAGTCGTTTGTCGTTGGAAAGGATCATGAAAGATCCTTTCCACCAACAATTATTGCACATGTGTATGCAGCCTTTGCTGGATCACCCAGGTTCCCCCATGATAGTCTATCTTCTCCAATGTTTGAGAGCTTTAGGAATTCAGGCAAAATGATGGCATTATTTGTATTATATTTTATTTATAAACACATTATGCAGTAAATAGGGGATTCAAATGACAGACAAGTACAAGAAATGAGGAGGAGAGGACCCTGCCCTAAAGTGCTTGCAAAATTAGGCTACAAATACACTTCAGATGATTCTGACAGAGCTTGTCCCATGTGATTCATGCATCCATCCTGGCAGATCCACGAACTTCGAGCGATCCTAATACAAGTGTAAGGGGGAGAGCACAGCTCCATCGTTCTCCTCCCTTCCCTCTCCATAGAGCAGAACGGCGCTGTATGCACAGCGCTCGTTTAGTCTTTTGTCGTTGTGAAAGATCTTTTCCAACGACAATTATTGAACTTGTGTACGGAGCCCTGCATTGCTCAGAAGTCAGTGCTGGAACATCCACTACTTCGGCAGACAACAGAAAGGAAAATTAAATAGCACATTTTTAGACTTAAAAAAAAAAAAGGATTGGACACGTATCAACGATTGTACTGCCATAAATTAGAAATGTTTCATTTTGCTTTATTTTAAAAAAAACATTAACAGTATATAAACTGTAAACTTCAATTGTACTCCATGTAAATTTTAATATCTGCTGATAATTATTTCGGAACTCCTTCCATGAAAAAGTAATTAACAAGGTTGTTTAGAAATAAATCAATAAACTTGCCCTTTCAGACATTGTTTGTCTTCATCATTAATTGTGACTTCAAGGGAAATCCTTGTTTTGGAACATGTTTCAATCAGAACATTTTGTTTCATATAAAATGAATTGGGATTTGTTTCTGAGAATCATTAATAATTTACTCATAGTGTACATCCTGTACTCCTGTCTTTGAACATCCTAAGTAGGCTGCTCAGGACGAATCATACGCAGTTTTCATATAATGAATGAATTACATGTGGTTATATTTCATTATTGTGCTGCGGGAACAGTCTGTGACGTCTTACATGTAGGTGAATCTGCTCATTTATTCTTCACCATATTAATGTTATCGAAATAAAGATTAAATACATGTGTTCCGATTACCTGGAATTTACTGCAACTAGCAAAAGTGTGGCCTTTTCATTAGTATAGTATGAGTTTGATAATGAGTATAGTAAATGAAATGAAACATTGCAAAAAAAAGGTTGTCAAACATTGTCCAGTTCTATTTATCTGTGCCACATAATATGGTATAGCAGGGTAGCAGACATAAAGTGCTCCTTCTAGTGACAGGAGAGAGTGTTACACTTAACAAGATCTGTGTGTGGCAACTTAAAATGTCAAAAATATATATGCCCCCTGTCCCTTCCATTGTCTAGACTAAAATGACCCCAAGGTGTGTCCTATAGCTTGTGGCTGTGGTTAGGCTCCACACAGCAGGGCCAAAGGAGTGTTATGGTAAAGATGCACACTGGGGTGTTTAGTGTTTTACTTTTCTGTGATTCATCTTTGCATGGACTTTCCTTTCTCCTGTACGTATACACTTTCTGTGTTGTATAAAAGGGGCAGAATCTGACTGGGCCCTTCGGACTATTATCTGTTCCTGAATTTGATGAAACACCTGAAGGGGCAACGCTTTGAGGACATTTCTGACATCAAAGATGCTGCTGAGAGCTGGTTTGCGGCCCAACCAAAGGACTTTTATTTGAACAGTCTAGAAAAGCTGCAACTACGCTGTACCAAGTGGATCAGTCTCGGGAGGGGGATATGTTGAATTAATGTGGTATTTTTTAACTCTGGCTCTCTTCTTTCTGGGCAAAGCCAAGAACTTGTCAGCACCCCCTCGTACATGCCTTCTGTTTATTGATACATAGTTCTGTTAGTCTACGTACATATGTTAGATTTTTGTCATTGGAAAGGATCTTTCATGATCCATTCCAATGACAAAAGACTCAAAGATGAATCAAGGAGCTCTGTACATATAGTGCCATTCTGTAGGGAGAGGAGAGGGGGCAGAACAAGTGAGCTGCACCCCGATGCGCTCCCTCCCCTTCATTGGTTTTACGATTGTTCGTCTTTCGTGGATCTGCTAGGAGGGATCCATGAACGACATCGGTTGAGTACTGTACACATGTCAGATTCTTGTCCGATACCAGGCCCGAGGCAAATATTAAGCGAGAATCATCTGTTGTGTGTTTGTAGCCTTAGATTAGAGTTAGGGACATTTTTCACAGAGGGGTCTTGACAAGGCAGTGTGGCTTGCACATAAATTTGTAAATGCATGCAGCTAAACTTTCTGTTTTTAATGCAGTAGTAAGTGTGCTAGACATTTTTTTACTGAGAATCTGAGCCTTAAACAGTGGGGCCAAAAATCACCAGCTCTTTATATCAGTTGTAAATATGGTGCTAGATGTACAAAAGCCCGTGATTTTTGTTCCGAATACTTTTCTGGAGCTGAGATTTCAGCTAAAACCAAACGTGGCTACAAAGCTTACAGTAATAACTTTGTCTATAAGCTAGAAATTTATAATACCTCCCATTTAAGTATAGGTTTTCTGTATTATCCTTTTATTTGTTTTTAGTAAAGTACATGAAGTTTATTTGTAATTATAGCATTGTTTAAAGTACTTTTTTGAGCTTGGCAGCTCACGTACTTTGTAATTGGATTTCTTCCAGGTGAAGTGTACCGATCAGGACACTGAGCAATGCCCTATGTTCTTTTGTTAATGAGGTATTCTGCAATTAGATATGCGGTAGGCTCACACATTGCAAACTTTATCTACATTCTCGGGCCTCTGAAATGCTCCTTTTCTCTGTAACATTTGCAGTGCAATAGTAAGCAGTCCAAGCAGTCACCCTAGTTGTTTGCCATTTACCATCTACCTTTATATACTTTGATGATAGAGGATATAGCTAAAAGGTGGCACTGTCCTTCCCAGCCATATATTGAACATACGGTTATGGAAACGTATGGAACAATGCTACACCCTCACTAGTTACTTTTAATTTTTAGATCAGGTTGCTGCAAGACAGATCATGGTGGTGGGCCAAAAGAAACCAAAAATTCCACCTCTTATCCAATGCAAAAAGCAACAGAAGCATTCTAAATATGCATGTCTCTTTTCCTTTGCAGATCTAAAAAAATAGGGAAAATATTTCTCATTTTAGGATAGGATTACCAACATTTTCTTATTTACTTCTGTGGCCTTCTGTACATCTCTATAAAGAAGATTGTTTTTCCTCCAGATTTGCCTTGTGTGCAAAAACCCAAGCGTGCTATTTCAGGCTGGTTAGCTATCATCAGTGCAGTGTATTGAAAGGTTTGAAATAGAGGTTATGGACTGATATGGAAAGTATAACAAGGTCATGGTGAGGTGGATGAAAAGGAACCAAAAAGCCCCCATATAATTAGCCTGAAACACAAACGAGCCTTTTCAAAACAAATCCCTCCCTGCTATTACAGACACAAACAAAAAGGGCTCATTTTAGGATATTGGGTGGTACCATGCATATTCCTGATGTACTCATTTGCTCAATTTTCCTCAGAATTTGTTGTGCAAACTTTTGATGTTTCCTTGGCAAGTCACCTTATTGTGCTCTGATGTTAGTTTGTCCCACTTCAAGCTAATGTACTATCATCCTCTTCTCTGAATTCTAGAAAATTCACACAACCAACTTTCCAGTGAAAACAATGGTCTTTTTGTTCTTTAGAGTGAGTGAGCCAGCATACGTCATTGTTTCCACTTTGGGATACAGTATTGCCTATTGTTTACTCAGTGTTTCAAAATTTTTGCAGAAATGTTTATAGATTGCACTACAAGATTGTCCCACCATGTGTTCCATCGCTTCTCAGCCTTTTGGCTAAGATCAAGCATACTTTCTATTCTTATAAGTTTTCAGGAGTTGTCATGTAAGACCAGGGGATGGTGGATCAGGGACCAGATGGTGATGCTCTGTATAAGACAGAAGCCTAAGGCTGGGTACACACGTGCAATATTTGTCGTTGGAATAGAACTTTCACTGTCCTTTCCAATGACAAAAGTCTGCATGACGCATGAACGAGGTGAGCGAGGGGGGGGGGGAGAACGACGAAGCAGGAGCCTTCTGTGCCTTCAGTTTTAATTTGATCGCTCCTTGTGCGTCGTCCGTGGACTGTTGTCTGAACAACAGATGACGAGCGCTGTACACACACCAGATTTTTGTCCAGTATCAGCCCTGAGGTGATTATTGGTCGAGAATCATCTGACATGTGTACATAGCCTAACTCCTCTGAAAGAGGGGCCAGAGGAGGCCAGGGACCACCCTAAGAAGGAGCTTCCAGACAGACCCAAATCAATGCCAATGGGGACAGAGAACCTAACGATCTGGCCGGGGGGTCTAGAGAAGTACTGAATGCTGTGGCGTGTCGTTCCCTTGGCAGTGGCGACCCGGGGGCACCAGAAAATCACTTTGGGAGTGATGACCAGCTGAGATTTCTAGTTCACTTGCTAATTTCAGCACTTTGTCTTCATTTAGAGTTAGCTACGTTAGCTCTTAAGGGCAATTTTTAAAACCTTGTCCAGTGAGTTGTTCACTTGTGTGTTTTTATGTCACTTGAATGAAGGGTGCTGGTAGCCTTATGGTCCAACCCTGATGTTCTGGAGAGCTCCTTGGCCTTTTGGTCAGTTGCTCTCCATTGGTGGGAGTCTAACTTCAGAGGAGCTCCCAGCATACTTGGAGGGCTAGAAATGGCTATCCAGCAAGGAACTGGACCTGTCTGGTTTTGGCCAGGTGGTTCAAGTAACCCAGTGTTTTGTCTGGAGCATTACATCTCTTTAGAGGAGGACCCTTGTGCATATGTTTTGTGTTACTGTTTTTGCACTTTTTTTTTGTTCACCAGGGTTTATGCTTCAAATAATGTCACCATGGGATTCAAAATTAAAAACATTGTATTCCATTATTCCAAAATTGTATTCCATGATGGGTTATTTTCTATGGTGTTTTTTAGTTTTAGTTCTAAACAGGCTGCAACCCTTGTCCTTGCCAGATGTTTCCTCCGAATGCAATTATTTGTTGTGTCCAGTCCGTCTGAAGAATAAACATTCATCTTGCCAGTAATGTTTTGTCCATGTTTTCTGAAGTGACAGCCTTTCATTCTTGTTTTGCTAGGTATGAATACTGTCTGCTTCCAATTTCTTTACTAATATTGCCACCACATCTTCATTTATATCCTTTATCACAATGCTGCCCTTGTTTTTTTTATTATCGACAAACCGTTGCTGCTTTCAGTAGCAAAAAGTACCAGTGTAGGTATGAACTCTTATCCAAGTAGGGTATTAACAACTTAACTGGGGCAACAAGGTCAATGGGCCTGATTTATTAAAGCTCTCCAGATCTGGAGAGGATACACTTTCATCAGTGAAGCTGGGTGATCCAGCAAACCTGAAATGGGTTCTTCAAATAATTTGCAATTTGCTAGCAAATGTTTTGCTCCTGGACCAGATCGATTACAGGTTTGCTGGATCACCCAGCTTCACGGATGAAAGTGTATCTTCCCTAACCTTGGAGAGCTTTATTAAATCAGACCCAATGAGTTTGTTTCACCATGCATAAAAGTATGGGGTTTCTAGCAATACTGAGAGAGGTTGGTGGGGTGGTCAGGTTATATTAAAGTGCAGCATTTACAAATCATCTGCAGTTACTTTGATTCATATGGTAATGATACACATTTTAAGGTTATATATATTTTAAACAAATCTATTATTACAGTCAATGCAAATCGTTTCTATAGATGAGAATTCTTTTTATGTTGATCTGCTGACTTTTTACCAAAGTTAAGTGCATATATATTCTGTGTAATACTGATACTATTGTAACCCCAGCCTTTGCTTCCACTCACTCACATGAACTGCTTTTGTAGTCACAGATTCATTAACAACTCAATAGCCTGTGGTTGAGATGGAGTTAAACCATTGTGTGTGGGGGTTCTCCGGTGACAAGGGGTGGGGTGCATTGGTGACTTCCTTTTCGTAAAGCACGTGATTTATACCTTGATCCATCATGCCCGCTTGGCAGCCAGGACATCAGGACCCCAGGGACAAAGGGCCAGGGGGGTGGAGGGGAGGCTGGGCCCACTGACATAGACAAAATGTGCTCAGCTGCAGTCCATCACACTGCTTTATCTGCACTCGGTGACCTTGAGCTTACAGTTCTTATCACGTGTTAGAAAGCTGGCTCCAGCACATGGGTTACATAGTTTCCATGTCATGGTATTTCACATTGACTCTCTCTAGGTTTTCCTAGACAAGACATTGCAAGTGTTGCTGGCCTTTGAAACCTAAGGACACAGGCAGACGTATTAAAGGCTCCTGGAACTCTGTTTTGGCCTTCCATAACCCTTAAGATTATATATTTTATCCAGCAGTGAGGAAAATTATGCAAGTTTTCCATATCTGATATAAGGACCAGTGTAGAGGCCCAGAACATTGTCTGCCAGAACATCAGTGGAATTTGTTGTCCCTTAGGCCAGCTGGACACTAAAAAAAAATATTCTGAAAAAAACGAAAAGTCTTTAGCAATTGATAATTGAGTGGGGTTAATACATAAGATATTTAGTGATTTTTTTATTTATACTTTACTTTATATTCTTCCCCATTTTCATCCAAAAACAGACAGTGACGGGGGTTAGAACAAACTATAACATGATCGTTGGGATACCATTGGTTAACTTTTATAAACATTTAAAGTAAACCCTGACTGAACGACATTTGGATTGCAAAACCTACCTAGGTTTTTTATCCTTTATTGCATCTTTGTGGTGCTGATTTGTTGCAGCATTGTACAGCCAATTTTATCCATATGCATACATGGATGAATATTTGACCCAAACTCATTAAAGTTTCTCCTAAAATGCTTATCTGACCATCACTACCAGCACTTTGTCATAGAGTCTCCCTAATGTTTTGAATGAAGAACTGTTATTTGCTAAGAAGTGCTATCACATTCATATTTTTTTGTCCTTAATCAGCTGTGTTTATCGACCTCTCCATTCCTATATCCATAAGGTATAGTTTATTCTAAACATGTTTGTAGGCTCTTTGGGCCAGGGTCCTCTCCTCCTCTTGTGTCACTGTCTGTATCTGTCTGTCATTTGCATCCCCTTTTTAATGTACAGCGCTGCGTGATATGTTGGCGCTATATAAATCCTGTTTATTAATAATAATAATAATAATAATAATAATGGTTTACCTAGGAAGAGGTTCCCGTATATGTTAAACAGAAGGAATGCTATTTGTGTGTTAAAGTCCAGGGCTAGACTGTGAAGGTTTGTGAAAAGCATGTGAGCATTGTTGGTGAAGGGTGAATGTTGGAAGCATTGATATTGTTTCTTCCAGCTGTAGGGTTCCAATGAACTGAAGTGACCTTTATCTGTCACTGTCCCCATTCCCGAGACAGAACAGACCTCTCAGACTCGGGCAAAGACCCTCAGGCCTTTCTACGCCCTGTCACACCTAATATTAATGTATCCTTCCTGACCCCATTTCGCTCCCATAATGCTTAAATGTTTTTCACTTGGCATTTTTCCCAAAATAAATCTAACTTCATTATATTTTAGGGGAACAAGCAGGCCAGTCTGGCACCATCACGCCATCCTTTGTCTCCTTATGGTCATTGACTGAAACCAATTACTTTTCCTTTTTTTTTAACACATTTTAACAATAATTTTAGACAATAATAGCCTGTATGAATTATATTTCCAATTTATCCATATCCCCTATAATGTAAAAAGGTTAGTTGTCTATTGGCAGAAGAGATTTCCACGTGAAATGTTTATTTAAAAGCATTTGAATTCAAATTGTTAGTAGTACAAGCATTAGAGTTATAAATGATATTACTTTAACCCCACATGTGATATATTTTTGATGAATATTTTGAATACAGCTTTGCAGCTTAAGCTACGTATACACATCAGAAGATTCTTGCCCAAAACAAAGAGTTTTGATCCTCTTGGGAGAAAATCTGACATGTGATGCCCATGTATGTGATATGTGATCCCCATTTGTGTTACATGTGATGCCCATGTGTGTGTGACATGTGATGCCCATGGGTGTGATATGTGATCCCCATGTGTGTGTGACATGTGATGCCCATGTGTGTGACATGTGATGCCCATGTGTGTGACATGTGATCCCCATGTGTGTGACATGTGATGCCCATGGGTGTGACGTGTAGCAGATTGATGAACAACCAATCAGGAATAACTGCTGTCCCTTCCTATAGAGGAGAGCACATTGGGATACTTCTCACACACCCTCCTCTCTCAGAACAGAATGTTAATGTGTGTACAGTGGTTGTTTGTTCATCTGTCATTGAAAACAATTGATCATTTCCAGTGACAGTATTCTGTGTGTAGGGGGCTTTAGTTAGTGGACCTTCCTACTTTGGCATCCTGGGTTCAGGATTTACAGACAACCCAAATACATAGATGCGAGCTGTGTTGCCTGCCAGAGGATTTGTAATGTTGTCCATGCAGTCTTGAGACTTAGGTTACTCTGGCAGCTGAGCAAATTTGTGACCTGATCCTTTAAAGATCTTTTCCAGTTGAAGAGAACCTGTTGTGTCAGACTTGTTATTTCTACAGCTATGCAAATTATATGTGCATTTCATTTATCCTATCCATGTTATTCACATGTTTACACATCCAAAGGCCTTGAGACTATTTTGGGTGCTGCCATGCATGTGATGTGAGCAGACTCACAGCTGTCACTCATATTACACTCTGTTGTTTTCCTCTTCATTCATCCACCATAGCTAGTAAAAGACAATGTAGAAAGAGTTACTAATGCAAATGAAAAAAAAATATAATTTATGTTAGGAAAAACTTTATAAGCATTTTAAATACGCAGCGCTTTACAATGTCCATAGTCATTTCACTAGCTGTCCCTCAACTTCTTTACTTTTACCTGTACAACCTTTTTCTTTAACATTGATCTTTATTATTTTTAATAATCGCTGTAACAACAGAATAAACTAGACACATCTGGAGACAATGGGGGGTAAATACAAATACAAGGGGTAAGGGGATAACGAACTGCAAGCAAAACAGCTGGGGGTGTCTCCCCCAAGTGTCCATCAGTAAGTTTCAAATGTTCCATTGAGAAAAATGTCCAATGAGATCATGGTACAGGTGGTAAAACAATAATTGCAGACCTGAGGTGTTATAGAGGCTAAGACAAAATCTAGGACAGAACAGCAACCCCATACCAGAGGCAGTTGGTACCCAAAAAACGCACACTATTGAAAGGTCCCACTCACAATCTAATTAGTGTCTCAGGCAAAAGACCAGGGTGGCTATATTCGATTGCAATGAACTATCAAAAAGAACTTCTCATAGATTATGATGGTGTCCAGTCTAGACTCCACCTCTCCATAGGAAACCTGGGGAATTCTCCTGGCTTGTGCGAACACCTTTTTGGCTGCCACATACACAAAATTGGTTAACTTCCGTTAAGGGTGACAGAGAGTCAGATCTGAAAGATGTACTATTATATACAGCTGATATACTGATCTCCAAAAAGCAGATCATTTGGCTGTATATTCTTTTTAGGTAGTACAGCTTTTTCACCTTCCCACCTTCATCCTGTGAATGGACATTTCAGAAACAGCAGAATAATAAGGTATCCTCCTGCTCTCAGCATATGTACAGTACACATAAATGTCTCATTGTGTCACCCCTTCCTCTTTCTTTCTAAATGCTACTATTGGGAGTATGATAACGGATAATATCAGGTATTTACAGCAACTCCATTAGGAAAATCACAATTGCATCATAATTTATTTATTACATAACAGTGTTAATTAGTAAACGTTGCATCTGTTTGGAGGTCAGCTTTAAGGATTGGCACAACTTGTACAGAGAAGCAGTCAAAGTAAACAAGGTGTGTACTGTAAACAAGATTGCACTTTTGCAAATCCTTTTGCTGACGTCTGTAGTTTCCAGAAAAGCACTCTGCTCTGTTTACAATGTCATCATTTGGAAGCGTATTTTTCCGTGTATGTCAAGGCTACACTTGAGATAAGAAATGGTTCCCCTACTGTACATACATATTGTATGGTTATGCCTGACTAGGTGAACAGTACCAGATTCCACCGACAGATGTAGCTGTGCATGATATCTGGAGTCATGGATCCTGGAACATGCACAACTGTGCTTGAGTTCTGTAAAATATGTTATTTTAGTTTGCACTGACAATTAATCTATCTATAAAACAATGGCTCTTACAATATGAATGTAGTATGTAAAGCGCTCTGTAAAGAAGGGGCCCAGCACTGAAATACATCAGTGGGAGCATCTGTTCACAATGTTTGTGTTTGTTGTGTAGGGGACAGATTTTATCACTGGTGGAGGGTTGCCTCTTAGGCTGTGTAAAAAATTGCAATTTGTGTCATTGGAAACCTTCTTTCATGATGCACAGTGGCACCCTGCTTTGATTTTCTCCATTGACATGTTTAGCGGTGGTTTTCCACCAGTTGTTCTTGAATCCATTGAAAAGACGTTGGGTGACCGATGTACATATGGCAGATTCTCGCCTGAAGTGAGCCCAAACATTCGTATCGGGGTACAATTATCTGATGTGTCTGCATAGTCTACTCTTTGCTGGAACTAGAACCTCTGCAGGTGGCTTTTATCGTTATCTAGGTTATGTACACACGTCAGAGGATTCTCCTCCGATTCTCACCTAATGTCAGACTAGAATCTGACGTGTACACCAGCCGTCCGACGTCATTCATGGATCTGTCCTGGCCGATCCACGAAAGACGAGCGTCCGCAATGGAAGTGAAAGGAGGAGAGCACAACAGGGTGCCGCTCCTTTGTTCTCCCCCTCCCCTTTCCATAGAACAGAACAGTGCTGTATTTACACCACTCATTCATGCATCTTTTAGTCTTTAGTCATCGTGAAAGATCCTTTCCAATGACAAAAATTTAACGTGTGTATGCAACCTTACTCATTTCAACTAATACTTGTAAAGGTTTGGACAAATGCCATCTTGGATCCGCTTGCTGGCCCCTCAGGAGGAGATATGATAATTTTACTTTAACACAACATGTGTATTATAGGAGCCATGTCACAATATTTCTATACATGTTTCAGAGAACTACTCACCTACCTCATTGTGGGTCTCTTTTTCTAGCTGCATAGGTGGGATCTTATTCACTTGCAGAGACCTTTCATTCTGTAGTGTTTCCATCAATCCAAGAGTGTCACTTTCTCATCCATCTGTTATGGGAGCATTTAAGTTGCTGTTTTCCTTGCAGTTTTTGCAATTCTGCCATTCGCAAGCAGTCACCAGCCGTGGGTTTGTTTGTGTGACATGTCCCTACATGCAATTGTTTTATTTATTTTGCAGTAATGTTTTCTGACCTTCAGCATCTAACACACATAGTATTTGTTCAGTTATTTAGGTCTGGTATCTTCCTTCCCTTTTGATTGGGAATGCCAGGATTATGTAATTTATGCATGTACAGAAAAGTTCATTCATCCCAGCCCCCAGCATCGTGCATGAGCAGTGTAGTGTACATTCTCAAAAAGATTGCGAACAGGCAAGTGAGAATTCTCTATTACAGAAGAGACGTCGTATATATCATTTGCAATAAAAATACTTGAATGTATGAAAATTTTTAATTTCTATATAAAATCCTGCTTTAAACTTTATGCACATCTCTCATTGTGAGCAATTTACCCGTCCTTAAGAAAAATGTAAAATCTCCAGAAAAGCAGTTAGGAATTTTAATTTTAGAATGCAACAAACACCTACAATACATGTAGTAAACCATGTTGTTTTGGAGTATCACTCTAATTCTTTATACTAATATAAGCATTTTCTCATTTCTAGAAACCTTCCTGATAATCCTGATGTACAGTGGGACAAGCATCTCCTTGCAGATCTAATTCTAACTCATATAAAACAGAAGAATGTTGATTTGGTAAGTGTTAGGATGTTGTATCTTTTATCTTTTTTTAATTTCTTGCACAGCACTGTAAAATGTAGATGTCGCCAATGTTTTTGGCTTTAAAATAGATGTTAACCCAATCAACAAAATCTTTTATAAGCTTTAGACATAACACACTACCTGTGGCTCCCATTTATTCATATTCTTTAAGGGACAGACAGTGCAAACCTAAAAATCTTTGGGCCTCCCAGCAAAACTTTGTATGGGACTTCTTGTGAGAAAAAGCTAATAGACATTTTTAACGATAGCAAATGCTAAGTGATGCTACGGAACGAGTTGTGCTCCTTGTCTCCCCTCATCTTCTTCACAATCACAGTCATTCACAATTTTTTCACTTTCTTCCTTTGCAGAGGGTTGGAGTTGTGTTCCCCAAGTCGGGTCCACACCTGTCACCCCACCCCAACAGGGCTGATAGTAACGCCTATCAGCACAGATACCAAATTGTTCTGGAAATCAGTCAAATGCATATTATCTTCAGAAACAGCAAAATAGCTCAATTAATGTACAGCACTGCCTAATATGTTAGTCCTATATAAATACTGTTTATTGTTCATATTAAACAGATTGCTCAAAGTGCATCTCCACTTTGACTGAGAAAAATACAACCCCTCTATATTGAAAGAATTTGAACAAAATAGCTCCTTGTTTCCCCATATCCTTTGCAAACCGATTTCTGAATGGAAGGGTCTGGTTCATTTTAATCATCAGTGTCAGAACCCTAATCCCTATTGCTGGGAATGTCTAAAACCTAACTTGTATCTTAGTGTGGATTTAGTGCAGAAAATCAATGACTACAACCTAGAAATCATCCATTTACAAATGCCTCCAGGATGCCATCCTGTACTGAATTTTGACATTTTTTTAGAAAACTTACAGTAACTGCAGAATGTAATAAAAAGGTAAATTTTACTAATATAAAATTATGGACAGCATGGTGGCCAAATTGCTACCACTCATACCTTTGCAACAATAGGGTTCCATGTTTAAATCTCAGCCAGGATACTATCTGCATGCAGGTTGGTTTATTGGCTTCCCCTCCAAAAAACTTGCCTTAGACTGGATTGATGACACATCACTATGCTAAGGATATTAGATTGTTAGCTCCTCTGATGAACAGCTAGCTGCATGGTTTTGCATAGGATATCACCAGTATATAAATACAAGATAATATTATTAATAATACAAAAACGTTAATGTATTTTTGTACAATTTTTTTTATCACATTTACCCCAAGTCAATCCATTTAAGCTATTTTCTTCCCTGTTCCCTTCAGTACAATGTAAGGACACAGAAGACATACCAGTAAATGTGCAGTACATGTGCCCTCTAGTGGCGGAAGTTAGAGATATCACAAATTGTTATTTAAAGAAACTTGGTACATATAAGAAATAGGTCAATTGTATGTGTAGCTAAAACTTTTATCGTTAGGCTTGCATAGCATGGAGAATGGTAAGAGCCCACTTTTAGGTTGTATTGTTATTGGTGCAAGTGCATGGAAAAATCAAAACTGTACATTTCCAGAAGAAGAACTGAGGCTACGTTCCCCTCTCTTTGTAGATATTAGCCTTCCCTTTCCATTCTTGTTGCATGTCTCTGTTGGAAAGTGTGGCATTTGCCATTTAAAACCATCTTAGGCCAGAAGATTTGTCAGCTTTTTAGACTGGAGGAATTATGAAAAAAGTGAAGGTGCACAACACTGATCTATTGCATGAAAAAATGTCATTGTGACCCCTAATATCCCTGAATATCAGGGGGAAGTGATGAGACCTAGAGGATGCTGGCACCTACATCAGGAAGGAGAAAGACAAAGAACCTCAGAGCCTTACCAAAAATATCAGAATATTAATATTATTATTATTAATAATAATAAACTGTATTTATATAGAGCCAACATATCAATCTGCACTGTGCATTAAATAAGGGTTTACAAATTACAGACTGATACAGACAATGACACGAGGGGAGGAAAGGACCCTTCCCAGAAGAGCTTACACTCTAAAATGTGTGTATATATATTTTGGAGAACTTACAACTGCCCTGACTCCTGCATTGCCTTGGTGCTATGAAATGAGCTTATGTGAGCCAGTGCATGTGCCATGTGCCAAGTCATCATAAGTATTGGTAATGATTTGGGAAGACATAGATAATAGTTCAGCAAACATGTTTTTATTTTTTTATTATGGTGTGTAATGTTGGAGGTGTTATGTCTCCAATGTTTCATTATCAGTGATTAAACAGGTGTAAATGTGTCATGATATAGAATGTGCATTTCATATTGGGTTGAAGGTTGTGAGGGATGGGGGGAAAAGGAGTTCAGGGCTGGGTTATTATATTGTAGGTTGTTTGAGAAGGGTCTTTGGTAGAAGGAGGTGGGGTGTTAGACGGGGGTGTATTAAATGAAACTGGGGTTAGAAATGGAAATACGAGAGAGAATGGGGAAAAAAAGGTGTGTTAAGGGAGGCACAAGTTTAGGGTTTATTAGTTCCCCTCTCCACAGATACAGACCCCTACATCCGACCTAAAGGCTGTTTAAGAATCTTATATCTAGGAGTGGGTGGGAATATACAATGTGAGTGTCACTAAGAATACAGCTGAGTATTTTACTGATCATGATGTCATTTGTTTTCTTGGAAGGCAACTGTTCTTTTCTCAGGCTTTTTTATAGCCTGTATATGCCAGGGATGGTTTTATTTGTTTTTCTGATTGCAGGGTGTATTTAAAAAGTGTTGTCTGATAATTGAATAGCTTGAAAATATATCAAGAGCCCAAATGTTTGTTTTCTGTACAGTAGGGAATGATTGAAACCCTGTGTTTCTCTGCTGGGTAAAAATACAACAACATGTAAAAGATCTCTCCTAAAAAAATTCCCATGTAGACCACTGGCACCATAAGAGTTCTTTTCATCAGCTTCAGAATATTGGTGAAATTACAATCAACATCTCCTTTATAATAATCTATAAGTACTAAAGTAATATTAAGTAATAGGTACAAAATCCAGGTGCCATGGGATGCCTATTCCTTATAATCTAAAAAAAAACTTCCCGAACTGAGCCATATACTCATTCACTTGTGTCTCATTCATTCCCCCCTCCAGACACTGCAGCACAGAGTGGGAGGGTTTTGGCAGCAATGTTCTACTAATCCAGAAAGCAATGAGCAGGACTGGGTGTTGCTGGGAGATAATTGTCAAGTGACAGACAAGTGAATCAGTAGTGATGCTGACAGCCAGTCCTCCTGCACTAAAGCTACGTACACACAATAGTTCTCGCCTGATAATCAGCTCATGGAATCACAGAATCTGGCATGTGTACAGCGTCAGTGGTTCATCGTCAGAACGACCGTCCTGGTGGATCCACGGAGGATGGACCACTAACGGTCAATAATGGAAGGGAAGGGGGGGGCACAGCAGGGTGCCGCTCCGTCGTTCTCCTCCTCCCCACTCCATAGAGCAGAACAGTGCTGTATGTACAGCACTCGTTCATGCATCGTGTGGTGCTAGTCATTGGAAAGGATCGTTTCCAATGACTATTATTGCACGTGTGTATGCGGCTTTACTCAGTGTACCACTGTAGTGTAGCAGACACAGCTTCTATGAGAGTAGCAACTCTGCTCTGAATCCAGGAGCAGTGCAGCATTGTTGCCAACCCATCACAGGAAACTGCATTAGGTGCTTTTTACTTTGTGAAAACTTTAAATGCAGATGTGCCTATATTTAGGTGTTGCTGCACATATTTACACATAGGCCATAGTTTCAAATTAAGGTAATGATTTTCTTGTGATACTTACCTGCAAATGAGTATTGTGAAAAGGCCATAGTTGCTATAGGCATGACAGACCTTTATTTGCAAACACTTGTTTTTATATTCTTCCTTTATCTGTTACTAATATACGTTTCTCAGACAAAAATGTGATCTATTTCAGGTAATCACATTTGATGAAAAAGGTGTTAGCGGACATTCCAACCATATTTCCTTGTACCACACTGTAAGGTAAAGACTTTTATTTTTTTTCAGCTACAACTTGCAACTGCACACTAATTTGTATACCTAAATCCATCTTTATTTTTTAACACCAAGGCTTCTATTGACAAACTTACTCATATGTTTGATATTTTTTTCTGTTTAATTCCTTTAATGGTATTTTTAATCATGTAATTATTGGTAGCAATTACACTATTACTGTAGCAGTACACCCACGCACACTGGGCTTGATTTATTAAAGACTGGAAAAGATCGACTATCATAGGAAAACCCAGCAAACCCAAATTAGTTAGCAAATGTTTTTACTCCTTGACCAGATCTATTCCAGGTTTGCTGAATTACCCAGGTTCTCCCATGTGAATCTATCCTTCTCAGTCTTGGAGAGCTTTACATACACAAACACACAGCATACACATAAATACATGCACACATTACTTACCCCTGTGGCATGTCTGGCTATCCCTGCCTATTAGCATACACTATTGTCTATATCAATACTATTAGCATACTCCACAGGAAAAACAGTTAAATGCTGTGGTCTGCGGTGCCAACCACCAACAGCCCAAGGAAAAAAGGATTTCAACCTAAAACGACCCAAGATCTTCCATAGAATAAAGCATTGAAATAAGCAGCTATAAATCCAGTTAAACACTGCATCGCACTCCTCAAAAGTCAAGGTCTGCATTCCAAATTCTTCAGGAAATTATTTACACGCACGTATCAAAACCATACCACACTTATGTATAGAACCCCGAACCAGTGAGAAACCTCAAAGCCATAGGCAGAAGAATCCTTTCAGAATCCTTACAGTGAGGTGATATGAATAGTCAGCTCTATGGAGATTTGGGTTAAAGGCAGAGATTTTGTTTTACAAGCAGTCATTTCTTGTATGTAGACAACTTTGCAAGCAATTACATTCATTGAAAGCAATATTAGTAGATGGATATAACAGCTAAAACTGTATGCAAGTCTTAGGTTTTGTACACACGCCTAATATTATATTATTATTATATTAATAATAAACAGTATTTATATAAGGCCAGCATTATACCTAGCGCTGTACAACAAATATGGGCTGCAGATGACAGACAGATACAGACAGTGTCACAGGAGGAGGAGGGAACCCTGCCCTGAAGAGCTTACAATCACACAATAGGAGGTGGATATGGAATGTTGGGAAGTAGTGAGGGTTTAAATGACAGAAGAAGACAGGTAGGCAAGTTTGAAAAGATGGGTTTTGGGAGCTCTTTTAAATGAGCAGAAAGTAGGAGCAAGCCAAATAGGACGAGGAAGACCATTCCAGAGACTCAGGGCAGCCCTAGTAATGTCTTGGAGCTGCGTGTGTGACAAGGTTATGAGTGAGGAAGTCATTTGTAGTATTAGTCATTGGAGGAGTTAAGAGCGCAGTTACAATCTAAGACAGGGGGTGTCAAGCTCAGGCCGGCGGGCTAGATCTGGATCATTACCAAGAAAATACCAAATGTTTACTGGCCAAATACCAAATACCAAATGTTTACTGGCCCACCAGTAGACAGCGCATGCACCGCTAATACTACAAATCCCAGAATGCACTGCTGGTGGGTCAGTCAGTACCCACAAGCAGCCCCTCCTCTGTTGTTATTATTATTAAACAGGATTTATATAGCGCCAACATATTACGCAGCGCAGTACATTAATTCGGGACTAAGACTGAAAGATGAACAAACAAGATTTGTACATACAGCACTGTTCTGTTCAATGGAGAGGGGAGGGGGGAGAACAAGCTAGCGACACTCTGCTGTGCTCCCTCCCTTCACTCCTATTGCAGTCCTTCATTGTCTGCCTTTCATGGTCAGATCCATGAACGACGTTGGTCGACCTTTGCACACATGTCAGATTCTCGCCTGAGACATGCCTGACTGTTCGTATCAGCAATACATTCATATCTAACCTTATATTCACAACAAAAGAATGAGCATGGTGCTACACTTGAAATATCCCGACCCCTCCTGTTGGTTCTTTAGCCTGATAGCTAACCAATATAGAGTTTTTGGTTCGCAGAGGGCAATGCCAATCAATCCTAAAGATATCTATTGAAATGTGGAACTTTTTTCCATTTTATTTTGCTGTTAGTATTGTAATGTGTAAATGTATGACATGATGTATGACATATCTAGCTGTATCCTGACAATGGTGATGAGGGTTGAGATCGTCATCCAAGCACCCTAATTTGATCAGTTTTTGTAAAGTGAATTCCCGACATCCGTGCAAAGAATGGGCTTCTTTTCTTCTCAGCCCCCATTCTTATCCTGCTATACAGTCAAGTGTTTTGGATTATGCCTTGAAATGGAAGTGTTTTTCCCGGTCTCAGGTAATGGCCTTGTTCGGAGCCCAGCTAATGTTTCTTTCATGCTATTCTGTGGAGCTTTCAGTTGAGTATCTAAAATGCTTTCTGTTTCTGAACTCCCCCACATTTGTGAATGCTGTACTGACGGTTTCCATGGTGACAGTTATGTAAGAGGCCATTCATTAACCCATCAGCAGATGGGTATTACAAATACTGTGGCAACTGCTTTCTATGGCCTTGGATACCAGGCTTTCAGCGAGTGTCCAGGGCTGTGATTTACCTCTTTTGATTATTACTTGTACCAGAACTGCGTGGTCTTTTCAGTTAGTACAATTCACAAAATCTTTTTCATGCTTTTGAACTATAACAAACATGCATCGCCATTCTTGTATATCAGAATAATATAATCTAAAGAATATTACACAGTATTATATAGCACCATCATATAAAGCAGTGCTGCACAAAGTCCATAGTCATGTCACTAGCTGTTCCTTAAAGGGGCTCACAATCTAATGTCCCTACCATAGTTATATGTCATTACCACAGTCCAAGGTCGATTTAGGGGAGAGATCAAATACTCTAACTGCATGTTTTTGGGATGTGGGAGGAAACCCAGGCAAATACGGAGGGAACCTGTACACTGTCCTGGCAGAGGTTCGAACCGGGGACATAGAGCTGTAATGGCCAGAGAACTTACCTCTGAGCCACCATGCTGCCCAGGATATGCTTGTAAGTATTGTTCATATGTAAAAAAAAAGATAAGATTTTCTTATTTTCCTATGAAGGAAATGGGACTTTTTTTGGTGCACATAAATATCACTACAATATACTTTTTATAAAAACTTTACCTTTCTGTATTTTATTCTTGATACAAAACACACTGTATAAAAACATACAAACACTTGAAAAAAAAACATTTTCTCTTTTTAGAGTACAATATCTTTTACATGTAGTTTATATTTTGATGCCATTAAACTGTCCTTGATACGTTTCCCCACAAGGGCTTCCTCAGAAGGACATGTTTTAGTAGTAATTAAAGTTTCCTTAACTCTTAACATGGATATGTGTGATAATTTTATCACATTAGTCAAGTAATAGATAGGCAGCTGTGTAATCCATAGGGTGAATACTTATTGAAGTAGATTTTCAAACCTGAATGTTGCTTTCCCCCTCCTTATTAAAGTATCTCATCTGAATTCAATGTTATCAATCACTTTTAAATTGTTTGT
This sequence comes from Pyxicephalus adspersus, assembly GCF_032062135.1. NCBI lineage: Eukaryota > Metazoa > Chordata > Amphibia > Anura > Pyxicephalidae > Pyxicephalus > Pyxicephalus adspersus. Next base: position 149,811,705 of record NC_092858.1, read on the forward strand.
TCTATGGTGGCAGGATTAGATGGAAAAGAATCCATATGTAAAGCCCCATGTTTAGGAGGTTTCAAAATCTACTTCAATAGGTATTCATCCTATGTATTAGACAGTTATCTATCTATTGTGGTGATATTTATGTGCACCAAAAAAAGTCCCACTTCCTTCATAGGAAAATAAGAAAATCTCCATTCGCTCTCCTTTAAAGTACTAATCTAGTGTATTTAAAAAAAAACTAGAATACTTAGTGGACTGTATAATTGGATTGGTCACTATTGCTTAATGGGTCCTCTCTGAGGCAGCATGGGTCTCATAAATTGCATTTAATCCAATATTGTATTTGTTTGAAAAGGTAACAATCAAATTGTGAGCATTTGTTGCAAGTTTTGTTAGCAGTTACTGTTTAATATAGAGTTACCAGCAGACCATATAATGACAGAGATGACCATATAAGACAGACTCGGCTTGATTTATCAAAGCTCCCCAAGGCTGGAGAAGATAGACTATCATGGGGGAATCTGGATTTTTGTTTTTGGATTTAGATTATTATTGTTAATAAACAGGATTTATATAGTGCCAAGATTACGCAGCCCTGTACATTAAATATGGGTTGCAGATGACAGACAGATACAGGAGAAGAGGACCCTGCCCCGAAGAACTTACAATCTAGGAGATTGAATATGACAAATGAATATTTGTGGTACAGGATAAACTAGATACAGTTTAAAGATGCTTCCGCAAATCTCTTCTGTTTGCCATTGTGTCCTTTATTTGTGTAAGCATCTGCAACCACCACCTAATGATTGTTTTTCTTTTTTTATACGTAGGTGACCTTGTTTACAATGGTTTCATTGTGCTTAGAATTATTGCTGCAGTACAAATGCCCAATAGGGTTCCAAAAATATTCCTTATAGCTTCAGATATTTTGTTTGTTTTGAATACCTTTGTTAAGCATTGTTCCTGTAATACTACAGACGGCACATAGTAAGTAGAGTAGGATTAAAGGTATAGCGGCAAAAAGCCCGAAAAAAAAATCTTACTCACCTTTACTGCCGCAGAACCCCTGATTCCTTTGGCGCTGTCCAATCCCTTCCTGGCTTCATCTTCTCCTGTCTTCTTCCTTCTTCTGGCTACGTCATCCCTGATTTCATACTGCCAAGGCACGCGATCAGGTGACGTAGCCTGCTGGAAAAGGGAAAAAAGAGTGCCGATCTCACTGTGCGGCATTTTGTTTTTCCCATTGCAGGAAAAAAGGCTCTTCTAAGAGCCCATGCTTGAGATTAGGCATGCGCAGAAGGAGCAAACAGAAGCCTCCTGGGATGCATAACGTGAGTATCCCAGGAAGCTCTGCGGCGGTTAAGACAGAACGGGAGGGTCTTCACTCGAATAAACTTTGCAGTTTAAATAAATGAAGTTTATATAAAGCATTGCTGTGCCTGCGAAATAATGATCCATGGTAATGGCATATATTGGTATGTTGTAATCACACAGGAATATTGTGTTGATGGCCCTACAGACTTCCTAAATTATCTCAACAGACGAAACATACTAGATTATAATATTCATATACTTTAAACTTATTTCTAATTATTGACAGTCATGTTGCAAAGTCTGGATAGTTGAAAAGAACAGGGAGGATAGACTAGGAATGGTTTGAAGGCCAACTTAAGAAGGTTCCTATTCTACATATTACCAGTATAAGGGAATGCCCTTATTCACTGACTATGGGTGTATGGGAACCTTTCTCCCACAAACCACCAATAGAACTGGTTACCTTACCACTAACTACCATTGTCCTAGTGACCACCATTAAAAGTGGGTATTTTTTCCATTGGCCACCAACCAGGTATTCTTTCTTTCCCCATTGGTACCCACAGGACATATATGTACCCACAGGACACAGGGAGTAGCATTTTGGGAGTCCTAACGGGGTATATGTGCCATGTCAAAATCCAATTCCATGTACCAACTCTGTTTCTGTTGTGGAGATGAGCAAACTAATATTTTTGTCCAACCTGTTGCAAAGACTTAACTGGAAATTTGGGAATGAAATGTCAGGTGTGTGACTCCTACTAGAATAATGCAGTACTAGCTAAACCAGCTTATGAAAAGTAAAAACCTTTACTCTAGTTGGATTGGGTCCCATAGCCAGACAGTAAGAAGGCGTTGACTTTCAGACCTTTTGCCAAACTGGAATCACAAGCCACGTCAATGTTTAACTTCAAGGAAGCAGGAGAGCAAAACAGAAGTAAATTTGATTGCTCGCCCAGTGTACATTTCCACAGGCTATTGACTATTTATATGAGCAGAATGTTTTTGTTTTTTTTTACATACTGATCTTTCCACATTGTTTTATCTTTTTACCTTGTTTAAACTAATAACCCATCCAAAACAGAAGCATAAATATATATATATGGACTGTAAATATTTTGGATTTGTGCTAGATACATCAAAAGCCATTTATTGTTGTGTCTCTACTTCCTCTACAATGAAGTTGATACAACTTGCTTAAAGTGGAACTAAACCCCTCTTACCTGTTCCAGTTCCCTCGCAGTGCCCCATCATTGTCTTCTTTCTTCCTGTAAAGGGTTTTCGGTCCCACGCATGTGTAGGTGCAAGGGCAGCCAATAACCTGGCAACCAAAGCTGGCATTGCTAATGCACAGCTCAGCTTTTTCCTAGATACAAAGAGCAATCAGGCAAGATCAGAAGGGTTATTGGACATTGCATGTCCCTTTCTGTCTTACAATGACCTGCCTGATGGTGATTTTTAAAAGTGGAACTTTAGTTTTGCTTAAACATTATGCCAGTGAAGTGCTACCTTATTAGAAGAAAACAGGTCAAATGCCTAAGGTCCTTCAAAAGAGGTAACAGATGCTTGTGAAACTGCAGAAGTCTATATCTCGGCTCTTTTTGCTGGAGTACCCGAAACACATATATAACTAGCAGCTGTCTTGAACTAAAAGATTGTAAATTAAATAATTGGGTAGCCAGGTAACCTAATGATTATATTTTATACAATATTCATCCATATGTGAAGCAAATTATAATATCTTGTTGCAATATAATTATCTTGTTGCAATAGCACCCATTATGGGGATGGATATATTAGTCAGCAAGTGAACAGTCAGGCTTTTAAGGTGATGTATTGGAAGCAGGAAATGGGCAAGCATGAAGATGACTTTGACAAGGGCCAAGCTGTGATGCCTAGACAACTGGGAGTATATCCAGATGTGTTATGATGTGTTCCCAATATGCAGTGCAATTGGCCAGAGAAAGGACTACTGAGCCGGTCATGGGCACCAAGTGCTCAGAAATATACTTCAGGCTGGGATAGAAAGGAGTCTGAACACAATTCACTGCTTATGAGGCTGCATAACCACAAAATAATCAAAAGTTCCCTTGCTGTCCCATGTCCACTGCTAAACCACTTACAAATGGGTATAGGAGCATCATAGGTGGACCTTAGAACAATGGAAGAAGGTAGTGTGGCCTGATTAAGCATGTTGTCTTTTAAGATAATGTGGATGGCCAAGGTGCATGTGCGTCATTTACCAGGGGATGAGATGGCAGCAAGGTGCACTGTGGGAGAAGGCAAGGTGGGCAGTGGAGATTCTGCTCCTAACATTTTGGTGTTGGATGTCACAGGACACTTTTATAAGATATGTGCAGTCCATGCCCCAATGGGCCAGAGCTGTTTTGGTGGCACAAGGAAGCACCTACATAGTATTCGGCAAGTGGTTTTATTGTTTCCGTTGACTAAATACATAAGCATTATATTTCTGTCTTGATACACAGGGCATCCTCTGAGCTGTACATCCTGTTTCCTATAAAAAATGTTTCTACATTTTAAGTAGAAGAATCAAGTAGGGGCTGGTGACAATGTCAATGGCTGCTTGATGGATCCTTTAAAAAATACAACAGTAATCAACCCAGAAATCCTACCCGGGTGGGAAGAAGCTGTAGCCGGGTGGCAGCCCCCGTATTGTGACCCAACTCTTCATTAACTTCCCAAAAACACCCCGGTGGTAAGTGCCGGGTGGTGCGCCCAGCTAAAAGGGGCTGGGGAGAACACTGTACAATATTAAATAGGCAGCCAAGCCTTGGCTCCATATGGAAAGCAAATAAGGGAAATGCTCTTTATTAAGGATACAGGCGACAATAATAGTTAATAGAGGATCTAACTTTCCCTATTCCACCCAGGTAAAGGAATTTCACTTTATCCAAATTAGCCATAACTAAATTTAATGATCACATTTTTATCAGAGTTTAGTGTACAGCATACAGACATTCAGTTTTAGTCGCTGGGAACAATCGTTAGTGATCATTTCCAGTGATAGTATAAGCATTTTCTGTATCCAGCGATATTTCTTCTATGGAGAAGGGGGATGAGCAGGAGACATCCTGCTATGTTCTCCCCTTTTAGAAATAGCTGCTGTCATTCCTGTAGATCGGTTAGTGAGCCACCTTAATGGATCACTACATGATGTCAGGGGAGAAGTGCTGGATTTCCCCCCAAGAGGATTGCAAATATTCGTCTTAGGCAACAAAAATCTATCATCTCTACATCTATATTCTTTTCTGTCTGTAAACAACAACTAGTTTGCCCTTATAATCAAAGTTTCAGTTTAGCTTTAAAATCCTTTTATGTTTAACCTAAAGTTTTCTTCTGATGAACAATATCTTATATGTGGCTTACAGCTCTTTCCATGATCTTACTATACAGTCTCAAGGTCAGAAGACTTCATAATGGGATCTTGTTATCTGATGGGTAGACGGCCTCCTATTCCTCAGGCATGTGAATCTCCGGAGAGATCATGTAACTTCCTTGGTGTTAGAATGTTCTTGAATTGTCAGCTTGTTTTCATTAACAGAAATGTTCCTCAGTGTGAAGAACTATGATCCAGGAAGTATTTTTTAAATCTTTTTGTACTTCAGTTTATGTGCTTTTATATTCTCCGAGTACACTCACCAGATCATTTATTTTAACAAAAAACAAACCAGAAGTCTATGCATTTTATTTACAAGAAGTAATGCTACGTACACACGTCAGACGCTTCTCATTCGATTATCGCCTCAGAACTGATATCGGATGAGAATGTGGCGTGTGTACAGGGCTCGTCGTCCATCCTGGCAGTTCCACGAGCGAGAAACGGTCGTAATGAAAGTGAAGGGGACAGAGCGCAGCGGGGTGCTGCTCCGTCGTTCTCCTTCTCCCCTTTCCATAGAGCAGAACGCTGCTGTATGTACAGCACTCATTTAGTGTTATGTTGTTGGAAAGGATCGTGAAAGATCCTTTCCAACGACAATTATTGCACATGTGTATGCAGCCTAACCGGCAGGTACTGTCAAAGCACAGGCAGCAGTATACAGGTTGTAGCTACCCGGAAATGCAGCTGCATTTAGTTTTTAAATCTAAAACCCTGTACTCAAACAGTAAAATGTCCACTTCTAGTTATGTCCTTATGGGACAACTAACAAGGACAGCAGCCACCTCATGCCAAGTCACTGAACTCCTCCATCAGAACCAGGCTCCATTGACATTCACTTGGCTAAGAATCCAGGCTGCACAGTTCAGACTGCATTACCACTTGCTGGGCTCAGTGGGCTGGATGTCACTCCAATAAGTCTGGAAAGGGTCCAGAATAATAAAATCTGCAGTGCAGAATAATAAAATCAAGCAAAAAATTTGGTATTGGTCAAATGATTTTAAATCATTAAACATCACATATCTAGTCTGCAGGTGAGCAGCATCTCTCACAATTTACATCTCATCCGGGTTTTGTCATAAAGGTCCTTCTCTGGAGAATATACCATATAACGCTACCCACACCCCATCAAATACTCCCTTACCCCTCCAATAAATGGAGAATGTTCATGAATAAACTACAACTACTGCTGTCTTTTTTTGGGAACTTTTGCCATTTACATTTGGTAGAAGTTCCAGCTCTTGGTTATTTGCTTGTTTAGCCTTGTTTGCCTTTCCCTCACTTTCTGTCCCTATGACAACTAATGGAAATAATTCAGTGATCTCTTATTATATTAAAGACTTATAAATGTCACACTAACAGATTAGTAAGCATGCATGCAATAAACATCAATACATCATGGCCTTTTCCTGACTTTTTTTTTTTTACCCTGAATGTATTACATGTACTGACAATTATCACCTGCATTTGTGGACATAGCTAGTATGTATATATAGTATTACCACTATGAATTACACTGAACAGTCCACAGAAATGAGTGCGTCAGTGCATTACCAGAACTACAGCAATAGTGGGAACATCAGATGTTGCTCCTTATCTCACACTATACACATTGGGCCTGATTTATCCAAGACTGGAAAAGAATAACCTGAGAGAACCTGGGTGATCCATCAAACTGCGAGTAGATTTCTGAAAAATAATTTGCTATTGGTTGGCAAATGTTTTCTGATCTGGACTGTATCCATACTAGGTTTGCTAGATCATCCGTTGCATTCAGTTGTATAGCAAGCCTTTTGGTATGAAAGTCTCCCTCAGGCATACTGTATCTCGAGGCAAAACTTATTTGTAGTTTTGGATAGTGTGGGGAAGAATTAGATCCTTTGTCACATTTCTGTTCCTCTCTGTGCTGCTATGTGTGGCTTTCCTGTTTGTACTAATAACCATTGTCATCAAAAAATTGAGGGGAAATCCAAACGTTTAAAGTTGTCCCCAGGTAAAAGAGGCCAAGGAAAAGGATCCAACATCCAGGACACGGGTTATTAAATTATTATTAAACAGGATTTATATAGCACCAACATATTACGCAGTGCTGTACATTAAATAGGGGTTGCAAATGACAGACAGATATACAGTGACACGGCGAGGAGAGGACACTGCCCCGAAGAGCTTACAATCAGGTTCCAAAGACAAATGTCTATGCAGGGATTTTCTCACTTTGAGATATTTCCTCTTCTGTTGTGTCTCTTGTACTGGAAGTGAAGGCAAACTAAGAAACAACAAGCAAAGAACTTTTTGGATACACATACATGTATGATATAATTGCAGGTTTGTCTTTATTAATAATTGTGATGTCATGAGCAATCCTTGTCTTAAAGCGTGTCAATCAAAACATTTAGTTTCATATCACCATCCACTTATTTTAAAGATTATACAGCAATTGTAAAAATAAAATAAATGTATATACAGTTCATAAAAGAATAATTAGGATCTGAATTAGAGAACCTGGCTATACTGACCAATCCAATTTTTTACTATATCTTTCCAAAGAATAAAAATGAAACCTGATTGGTCATTTTAGTTGTGGAACTTTACTTTGTTGCTGATCACACTGTCCTATATCTAAGAAAAATCTCTACTTAGGATGTATTTGTTCTTTTATTTTTACAGATATCTACAAGATTCCAGACAGTTACCTGAAAGTAAGTAATCTTCCTATAGTTATACCCAGAACAGATATCTCTGTATTTTTCTTCTGTAAAGATGGAAGCCAGCTCATCACTGTCATATTTTATATAGAACTCAGATATATCCGAAAATTACTAAAAAAAACTGACCATCATTACAAATTTACAACATCACAACAATGACATTAAAAGTGTTTTTGAGATCTGTAGAATAAAGTGGATCTGAGTGTATATTATAAAAGATTGTCTCAGGTTAATTATTGCAGAAAGGACAGGTGATGTCCCTTCAGTAAAATGAGTTTACCAGTCTGTTCTCATTTTTTTTTCCTAATGAACAAGGACCACAAATAACAAAAAAACAACACAGACACACAATTACATGGAAGACTCCATTCTGCACTTACCCTGCTGCCCAGCATTTTATAGTGTCAGCATATTTTCCATGGATAGAGCGCCATCTCTTGGATACTATTAGGCAGTACATATCTTTCTTGTACCGGTATTTGTTATTTCTCTACACACCTGCTGTGATCTGTTTAAATCATGCCTGCTGAAAAATACAAATCAGTGGCAGTGCTTAGGAAGAATGACAGCAACAAGCCAGCTATTTATTAACTCAGAAAATGTACTTCTGTACAAATGCTACGCATGTAACGTTGTATAAATGTATATTTCAAAAATATTCATTTGTCTGCTTCTATCTTCTGTATTATTGTGGAGAAATGTTCATTTCCCTTGTTTATCAAAGCATCTGATGGAAAAATGGAGATAATGTGCAGCTCTCTTAAAGGAGATATTAAATGGTTGCTGTGAGGAAATACAGAGCAGACGGCAGCTTTTTTCCGTACATAATACAATTTTACCAGCCAAAGAATGTAATTCTGTTTAGCCAGCCTTGTGGTTTACACATTATCTGCACAGAATGGCCAGTAATGTTCCTATTTACTGTACTTGGTATGCCATTTCTCTGTGTCCAGCCTATTCACCTGACAATAAATCTGCCAAGTTAGCAGGGAGCTGATCAGGAGTTAGTAATGCAAAATCAATAAAATGGCAGCGTTCCTGGCTTCAACTGTGTATTAAGTAATGTGTCATGTGACTTTCACATTGCTTGAATATAAAATACAAGGATAGTTATGTAGGAGGGGTATCTGAGCTCTGACTTTGTATCTATATTGGCTCAGAGCTGTCACTCTAGTATCCCCCCCCCCCAACAGCTACCTAAACTATTATAATGGGGGGGAGGGAGTTTTGTAGGAGCTTGTCCAGCACACACACTAAATGGACACTCCCGGAGAAGTTGAAGGCTGTCACATGCAAGGGAGAAGGGCACTGACTAGTCATCAAGTCACACAGACATTGCAAAATAAGAAAGTATTAATTACGGAAATGAAAAACACAGCAACTAAGCATTTCAAATACTTTAACCAAATTGATTAGGTTTGATACAAGCGAGATTTGATTATGCGGCCTCATTATGGTCAGCCAAATAAAATCCACAGCTGTAATACAAATGTAAATGTTTAACATGGCAAGGATTTGTGAAACAACGCCATGCTGTGTGCCAGCCCATCATACAGTGATAACACTATTCATTGCCAACACAATTCTCTTTTCTTTATGCCCATTCAAGAATCCTCCTCACCAAACAGCTTAAAGAGCAAGCACTAGCAATGTGAGCCTGATTTAACCTTTCAGCTGGAAAAAACTAAAATAATACATTCAAATATTAGAAAATGATACAATATAAAGTGAGAAATGGTTTTATAATGAATGCATGGGGTGCATCTGTATGAATGCGATTGAATTTTTTGATGATAAGTTTTCCATTTTTGGTATAGCTGTATCCTGTGTCATTGATGTGTAATACTTATAGATAAATATCCTGCATGTTACCGGTATGTGTGTTCCTCTCTGCAGGGTGCTCGGTTATGGTGTTGGAATCGGTGAACGTCTTCAGGAAATATCTTTCTGTGTTGGATCTGCCAATCAGCTGGTTATTCCATAGAGATATCCTCTTTGTATCATCCGGATCACAATACACACAAGCCAAGGTATTTGTGTGTATATATATATAAATATATATATATATATATATATATATTGTATATATGTTCTTTTTTTTATCTGTTCATTTTTTTTATGATTAGGGATATAAACTTTTGTGGTGAACTCACAGCACATTGTCCCTGTCCCAGTATATCAATCTATCACATTACTGTCTCACATTCTAGGTGGCCTATGGAGCAGCTGAGTTGGATTAGAGGTGTTCTATATTTATACTACACAACCACCCCAAAGCTGGAGAGGATACACTTTCCATAGTGAAGCTGGGTGATCCAGCAAACCTAAAAGTGTATCCTCTCCAGCTTTAGTAAATCAGTTCCATAGTACTGGCAGTATATTTATAGGATTTGGAGCACCAGCTGTGCAGCCACAACCTACCTGTTTGTAAACAGAACCCAGAGTCGTCTTCTGTAGTGCTCGTTCACATTAGTGCAGTGCAGTAATTTACACGCTAAATAGCATCATTACAGCAACATCACGCTCCATGTTGCCATTTTTTTCTTATTGGCACCCTAAATGTATCTTACCAGTGCATTGCGACTAACTGCATGGCAGTCTTTCTTTTTTGAAAGCATGGAAGGCATAACTTGTGGTATTGCCTCTTTAATATAGAGCAGGCATGTCTGACCAAAACATTGGTTATTTTTTATCTTTTGCTTTTGCTATACTTTATTATGTTTCCTTATAGTAGGAGGCCTTTCCGTGCCTGGATCCTATATACATTTATATATATATATATATATATATATATATAACTGGATTAGCTGAACAGAATTAGAGATATTTTAGCATACAGAACAAGCAATTAATAAATAATTCAGCCATTAGAGTATTATAAACATTTGAGTTGGCCTTTTTTTAAAAGTTTTTTAGACTTTTGAGAACAGTTCTGTCTTAATAGAATCTTACTAGAACATATGATAACCCATTGAGATCTTGTGGTTGCAAACATCTAGAGATATTCTAAAATAAAATGATTGAGCAGACTTTATACTGACAGGGTTACATGAGGAGTATGACCTATTTCTCCTTGGTTAGGGCTTACGCAGACATATTTGTTCTGATTTCATAATGGAATTCTCCATTGTTTGACCTGAGTGTGTAAATAGAGTTCTGTGTACCCATTATTCATCACACAAAGCACTGGCGGATACAGCGATGTATATACAACAATAACGCTGATGTCTGCCAGCAGTAGCACTATAAAAACCTTCATGGATCCACATTTTGTATTAACGAAATATCTTTGTTTGCATCTGAAGACTTTTATTTCAAAAGTTTACATGAAAGCTTGAGTTTGGAGTTCCTGTTGAATGATGACGTTCCATACTTCATGATCATGTTCCATACAGAGATTTATAGATTTTCCTTTAGGTAATGAATTGTTCAGAACCCCTGCAGAACAGTGCTGAGATACCATGAGATACCACATAGAGAGTGTATTGTTTTCAAAAGGCCTGGGGTGGCTGATAGGGGAGCTTCATGATTGTGCTGAGCACCATGTGGAATAAGCAAGAATGATTATAACCAAAAGTTCTAAAAATAAATACAAACTATATAATGAAATCAGAACTACAGCCAAAACATCCTTCTAGTATCGGATAAAATGGGTGGGTTACCACTTTATTGGCTGTGTGCCCATTGGGGAGTTTTTTTTTTTTTCATTGTGCTATGAAAGCCCTGATGTTACAGTTGTGACTCATTGGGTAGGGTTTTCCCTCATTTCTCATCATGACGCTGGGACAGGAAAAAAGGGTAATTTCTCAATGTATGTCTGTCGGGAACATACAAGGATGTTTTTTAGGCTTCACTTACCCAATATGTTACTCCTGGTCACTACCTTGGTTTATGTCCACATCAGTGTTCAACACAGAAATTTATTTAAGCTGGGTGGGAAGAAATTATAGGTGGGTGGCAACCCCTGTATGAAGACCCCAACTGTTAAGCAACCACCCAAAAACAGCCGGGTGGTTACTGAAAAGTCCTGGGTGGCACGCCTGGCTAAAAGTGGTTGGGGAGAACCATGCACATGTATCTGCATTTTCTTGCACAGTCAAATGGAATATTTGTGGATCACTTTAGCAGGTGAATCAGTTTTATTTTAAAGCACATACAGTGGGAAAATATAGCTTTATGTCATCTTCACATCATCACCACCAAGCAGGACATTCACCAATCCTGCATGCTGCATTAGTGGTGCATTTCATGCATGTATAGCACACTACATTATTATGTTGCCTATTACATCCAACAAGGTTTCTTTTTTATATTCTATGGGAAACAGAAACAAGGATTCTGATTGGTTCACAGGCTTCCTAATTCTACTCCAGATTAAACAAATCAGCCCATCCTCGCCTTTGGTTGGGTAAAGTGAATGTTGGGTAAAATTCAGTAAATCTCCCAAATTCACGTTTTGTATTAATATGACACCTGCCCAGTTCTCATATAAGAACTAAGCAACCTATGTAATGAAAATGAGGGGGGGTTGTTGTCCAATTCAGGAAAGCTGTGTTGTGTTAATAAGGTACAACAGGTGAGCATTGTTACCCGAGGACAGGAAGTGCATTCCTGCCAGGATCACCCAGGAAAAATAGAGAATGAAGCCTGAGAAAAAGGTGATGCAGACCCAAGCTGCAAAAGATTACAGTTGCTTGGAGGTTTGCATGAAGTTAAGAGGAATTAGGTTATCATGTTTGGCCCTTATGGCAGGATATCATAGCCAAGTTGAGCCTGGGGTGGGGAGTGGGTGATATACCCATGAGAGGAGGGCTGATGTACTATTATTACTAAACTCACTCACATGGAGAGAAGAGAGCACAGGCTGGGGATGTACAGAGAGCAAAATCTGCCAAGTTTATACCTTCTGTCCCTCTACTACCTTGCTTCTTCCTTCTTTAATCCCGGAATCAGAGGAGGTGAAATATCACCTCCTTTCTCTCATTTTCATTTAACCCTGAGCAAGACAAAGAAAATGTCCCCCTTTTCTCATCAGAATCCTCTCCTGTCCTCCTCAGTGTAATGTAATGGACAGTGTTGTTTGGACTTTGTAGCCTAACAGTTGCTAAAGAACCACAAGTATCTGCATGCCGTGTAGAGGCTGAAAGGGCTGCTAGTGGGGTCTTACTGGCAGGGGGACATCTTGGCTTGGACAGTACACAATTTAGTGTCCCTGTAAGGTGGAAAGCATGCTTGGGCACACTGCACCCTGATAATCTTTACCATGATATTCAGGTGAATCTCCATCACTCCAGGAAAGTCTCCCCCTGCTCTAGGTTATCCTGTGCCATAAATATACATTTGTCATATTCCTGATGTATGTGAGCATGTGTTTAATCTTGCTTTAGGAGCATGTCTTTTCATCATGTGTCTGCTTGTGTTCCAGGAAGCCATGATGTGCCATCAAAGCCAGCTGCTCTGGTTTCGTCATATTTACCTGCTATTCTCCCGTTACATGGCTATCAACTCATTACACTTTCTCCACGACAACAAGAGGGAAAAAGATAGCTGACAGTTCTCAGATCTCAATCTGAACTCTGAAATAAAAATGCTGCAAGCTAGTCAGTGAGCATGGGCGGACATTAAAAACGCTGGAGCCAAATGTGAATGAGCTGGTAAAAGAACTACATTTCTTTTTCCGATGCGAACAATTGAACTGTAAATGGGTATGTTTTTATATTTGCAGATATTTTGACTAAAACATCTGGAATTACGGTCTAATAATTAAAAGTATAGTTAAACAATAGGCTGTACAGTGCACATTGGTAGTCAGAGGTAGAACCAACAGAAGTAATTACCAGCCAATATAAACACTGACCGATGCACGTTAGCAATGGATTACAGCTTGTTGTTTTCAATTAATACTGTAACTATCCTCAGCTCCCAGCCATGGCCGCTAGCTTTGTAATCGATAATATTCTGCAGAGCTGTGCAGCTACCAATTGCTTTCCATTTTCTCCTGCATTCCAACCCTGCTCAGATGACAAAAGAACAAGCATTCCTAATCAATGTTTCCATCAATTAAGTACTGATCACTGGTGCTCCAAACTAGTTATTGAATCTAACCTTTGATTAAAAAAAATATAGACCAGTGTATAGCCAGCTTTATTGTTGGCTGGAACATCACAGAATTTCTGCTGCTAAAATTTTCCTAAATGTTTTGTTGTGTTCTTTATGGACACAAGCACTAATGTGATATATCTGTGCTGCAGTCACTGCTTTGTGACATCTGTACTTTGTCCATGTGCTCACTGTACTGGTGTAATCTTTTATGTGTATTAGGATATTTGGAAAAAGCTGATGGCATGGAAATGTAAGCATTCAAAGGTCATATGTCCTTCAAGTTTGTAAACATCAAAAAGAAAATAACATCTTTACCCTGGCACAGCCAGAGAATATAAAAAAAACCTTTTTAGAGCTATAAATTGTGCTTTCTGGATGCAGTTCTCAGCACATTTAATAAAAAAAAGTTTGTGTGGACACTGGTATATAATTCTAGGAATATAGGGCCTTTAGCAATCCATGGTTCTGTACGTACTCCCAGAGGATTTTATTGGTTAATGGTCTTACAGGTCATTTGGTTGTTTACTATGCTTTACAGTAGATACTCCCTTTTACCACCTTCCATCCCCAATAATCCTTGTCTTACCCGAATTTGACCCATCACTGTATATGGTAACAATTGTGCCCCTCTTTCTGGATGGTTCTACCCACACTGTGACTGTATTTTGCTACTGACTTATAAATAGTATGTTTTGTATTTTTTTTAAAATGTAAATAAAAAAATGTTTAAAAAAAGTTTGTGTATTACCCGTATTTTCTTTACATATGTACACTTAAAAATAGTGTTTATTTCAAAAATGCCCAAAACTCCAAAAACAACTGTATAGTTACCAGGATTTAAAAAAGAAAAACAATGTCCTGAAGAAAGGTGGGGCAATAATAATTTACCCCAGAGCTCGTGTAGCAACCATACATAAGAGAGAAGGTTGCAGGGTTGTAACACTCCAACCATTAGTTACTATTTATAAGATTACTTTATAGGAAGTTGTCCGCCCCCACTGATACTGGCACAGGATAGCAGTGCACCAGCTTCATACCAGCCTGGTAGGTTTGAAATGTTTCCTTTTACCAAAGGGCACATTATGTACTACCTGCTTTCTGCAGGAATGTATCACCATGGAAATGTAGACTTTGCCTTGGACATAACACATAACTTGTTCACCACATCGATACAGATTAATAAAGTGCTGTAATGAATGTTTTCAAAGGGCTGCGCCATTCTCTTTTATTTTAAAAAGCTTACAAAAATTTGTTATTTGTTGTTGTTCAGAAATTGTTTGTTGTGTTCAGAAATCTGATTTGTGAATCACAAAGAGATTAGAACTGTTATAATGAGTGTATAGAAAAGATTTATTTCACTTGGTGGAAGGAGACATGCCACAAAGGCAGATGTGTATAAAACTAGTAATGGACGGAAACGCAGAAACATACAGAAAAAAACAGATGTACAGAAAATTCTCAGGACTTTGACATGCTGCGAATAGTCTTGTTTTCTTTCATAGCCTTCTCCCACTCCTTACCGTTGATCTCTTCCACGTGAATACTGCGGACTGTTCCTTCATCAAGGCAATGTGCCGCTATACCTAAAGAGAGAATAGTCTGATGATACACAATGCAAATCCATCATCCATCCAGAACAAAAAGAAGTTCCCTGAATTGGTTTTATTAAATTGGAAGAAGAATGATATGTACAAAAGGTTTTCATACTTGCCAAAAATCCTTTTCTTGGGAGTTTATTAAAGGACACAAAAAGTCTTACATCTTAGGGTTATATCCTCACATACAGGTGGATTGGACACGGGCAAACTGTGGGGCCATGCCAGGATTACCCCTCCTACTACCAGCAAGCCTCAGTTTCGCAAAACAGTACCAAGCATATGATCATTAACAAAAGTTTGTGTCTCTTTAAATTCTCAAAAAAAGATTTTCTTTCTCTTTCATTGAGGGACAAAATATTTACAGTATCCCTATAACTACCTCCCTGCTACAAAAGAACAAAGTCCTAAGGAGGGATTCCAACTGCTTGGTGTAATGGTCTCTGGAACTGTTAAAGCAAGGATCCACAATGGGGTAAGTCAACTTTTTGGAAGGGTCTTTGCTGCTTATAGACTAAAAGACACAAGACTGGGGACAGTACTAGTGCAAGAAACATGCTAATCCTCTAGTATTTACTGAAGGTAGAATGTACCTCAACTATAATAGTGAAACCAGCTTTTTTGTTTTGAATTAATGGCAGAAAAATGCAACTTTTTAAAAGGCAGGCTTGTCAGTATCTGTGGCCAATAACTTGTAAACTGCTAAGCACATAGGCAGAACAGATACAGAATGTGAAGACAAGGGCATGTGAGCAGGCTTGAAACCTTTGCAGTCAGAGTTAGCAAATACCGGGAATTTGGGGCTATAGAGCAAAACGCAGGCAGCACTGGAACTGCTATTGAAATGTGAGATGGGGACAGCCAAAACAGCAGAACTGGCCCCCCTATTCTAAGACCCCCCTTTCCCCAAGGCCTAATTCAGACATGCTGTGTCTGTGTGCAACTTAAGCTTAGGATATGAAGTAAGACCATAGCAACTTGTGAAACTCAAGCAGTTGCTAGTTAGTGAGCGTCAGACAGGCAGAACTGACCAGGAACAGACTCAATGGGCCTGATTTAAGAAAGCTCTCCAAGGCTGGAGAGGATACACTTTACATAGTGAAGCTGGGTGATCCAGTAAACCTGGAATTGATTTCCTAAAAGTAATTTGCTATTTGTTAGGAAATGTTTTCAATCCTGGGCCACATCCATTCCAGGTTTGCTTGATCACTCAGCTTCACTGATGAAAGTGTATCCTCTCCAGCCTTGGAAAGCTTTAATAAATCAGGCCCAATGGCAGAGTTCCTTGTGACTTACCGACATTGTTAAGTGGGAAAGAGTGCACGATACATCACCTTCTGCAGAGCTGCTCAGCGCCCTAATAAATTAGGATACTAGTGAAAAAAGGCATGCTGATCGTGAAAGGGGTTTTCTTGGGCTGGCCTACAGTTTTATTGTTTTCGAATGTCCAATCCATCTCTAAGTGGCAGTATATCCAAAACAGAAAAATGAAAAAAAAAAAACTTCAAGTCTCAGTTTAAAAAAATCTATTGATCTGGTGTCCTACAGTATGCATTTTCTGGTCTATCATCCCCAGCTAACTCTGCTGGAAGCTGAAATGCCTGTGGTGAAGACTACTGCTGTGGGCAGTTTGAAAAACAAAACAGTTATTACTGCTGCTGAAGTTTTCACTTGACTTAAAGATCTGACACCTATGTAGGAAAAGTATTTAAAGTTAAGGTACACAGAGGGGTGCTGCATGGAAAAATACAGTTATTACAGTTCCACTTATTTAATCTGAGCATACACTATGTGATATTTTACATATTAAGTAGATGAAAATGCAGAATCATTTTACCGATCAATTGTTGTCAACAACCAGTCAGACAGGGTTTTTTTTTCTAGAGCGGTTTTTTCACTTTTTTGTGTCGCAATCAATATTATAGTTAGGTGTAATGGTGCATGGAATATTCAAAAAGTGGATATTGCCTTTATTATTTGTAGTCAGTCTCAATGATTTGTTTCAGTTGATCATTATTTTGATTGAAAGTTACATCAAGTTGAAATCACATACAGTATGCCTAGCATTAGTAACAGTGGAAAGTCGAAAATGTTTTCTAACTTGGTATAACCTACATACAATCACATATAATTAAATGTGAATAAGCATAATTAATGACATTAGATCATTGTTGTCAGATTTGTGTTTCTTTACAAGAGAATAATGGGGGAAGTTGTTGCTATTTTCTGACAAGTTCTTTTGATACACTTAATAAATGTGCTCTGTGACTACAGACATGTCAGTCCCCAATGGATATCTTACTTGAGGATTGCATTGATTAGGAATGCAGTGTTTCAGTTTGAAATGCTTCAGTTATTTTTGCATCCCCATATACTTGTATTGGGTGGGGAAAGAAGCAGATCTGAAAGCATTATGCTATTTCTTTGGTTTTCTGAGTATGAGTTATATATGAGTTCCACCACAGAGAGATGGAGTAATATTTGGGGAATAGAGTCAGAGACTATGCTTCACTCACTTGAGTAATGTTTCCCTGCCTAAGTTGATTCACATTGTCTAGAATAGCAATAATGATTATGCAGGATGTTTCCTCCCCACACCACTATATTGCAGAGATTGGGGCTCTATAACCACCCCACAGATCATACAGTTACCTGGCACTGAAGTAAACACAGCGGCCCCCATGTAACAAGCTCTGTACAAATGGTGATGTTTTATACAGTCAGCAAATGATCTCATTAGAAATACAGGTAGTCCTCGGGTTAAAGATATCTGACATACGGACGACTCCTAGATACAAACAGAGCTTCCCTGCTCGCTCGTGTTCAGGATGGAGGCTTGACAGGGGAGATGGGACGGTTCACACGACTTGCAGGAGAAGTTTTTTGCTAAACACAGCTGAGGTTGTAGGTGATCTTAAGAACTGAGCTCTTTCTGCAACCTCTTTTAACTCTTTAATGACCAAGACAAACTCTGCCGTTGTTTCTTTGCATATCAAAGCACAGCTCATGAACGCGTGCTGTACATACAGCACCATTCTGCTCTAGGGTGAGGGAAGAAACGACGGAGCAGCATCCTGCTGCGCGCTCTCCCCCTTCACTTTAATTAAGATCGTTCGTCAATGGACGACGGGCACTGTACACACGTAAGATTCTCGTCCGATATCGGCCCTGAGCTGATTAGTGGAGGAGATCCATTGGACATGTATACGTAGCTTTAGAGACCTGTAACAAATCAGGCCCATTGTGTCAGATGCCTGGTTCTCTGCTGCACGCTGTGGTTCCTCACATTCAACTATATTTCGCTATGGTACCCTGAAAGTCGAAGGGAGCCAGGAGCCCAAAACATCCATTTTTCTTTATTCACAGATTGCTTTATCAGTAATTATGATATATGCTTATATAGATACTCAATAATTGTGGTGTGAAACAACTAATTGGTGTTAGCTTAGGGTGATAGTTATACAATCGCTGTACAGTGATCCTGAGCTGTTTAGTTTGTTTTATGAAGAGTCGGAATGACAAGTGGGTTTACCCATTCCAGGTATGCTGGATCTCCCAGGTTCTCTCATGATAATCTATCTTCTCCAGTCTTAGAGAGCTTTAATTAATCAGGCTCAATGTCAGTGCACAAATGTACTGATGCCTCAGATGTACAGAGCTTTATTTCCAAATTGTATTCTAGCTGAACATAAACCTCACAAGGAGACAGACCTTGTAAAAAACTCCATCAAGTGGCTCAGGAGGTTCATGTGAAATAGTCATTCACAGTTATTTTATTATTACTATTTTCCTTAGTACTACGCAAAAATACCGGTAAGAAAATATATAAACAGATGCTTTAGATTCTTTTCTGCCACAAGAGTCCCTCAGTGCAGCTTTTGCCAGAAAGACCTGGAACATCCCAAGCAGCCAGGTATAGTGATCCCTGAGTGTAACTTTGTGCGATGTTTAGGACTTTTCCCTGCTGCAGCCTTGCCAGGGCAGATCTTAAACTTGTAATGTGAAAAAAGAATTGTTTTACTAAATAACCTCTAAACAACCCCATCCTTCCACTTCCATTTAAGGATTTTTTATATAGAAAAATAAAAAATATGCCTAAAAACAACCCCCCCTTGCTTAATTTCTAAATAACAGCAGCAATAGTCGTACCTACATTGTAATTTTGGAAACATTCTAACAGTATAAACAACATATAAAAAGTGCATGTTGGGAGAGGAGGGTGGCACGTAAAAGGAAAGTGTCTCAATAGGCATGGTAGGGCAGCGTGATTTAGTTAT
Source organism: Pyxicephalus adspersus (assembly GCF_032062135.1). Classification (NCBI taxonomy): domain Eukaryota; kingdom Metazoa; phylum Chordata; class Amphibia; order Anura; family Pyxicephalidae; genus Pyxicephalus; species Pyxicephalus adspersus. Next base: position 149,831,086 of record NC_092858.1, read on the forward strand.
AACAATCAAAGATTATGCTCTAAGGGTCAGTCTACACGGACTGTTTCCCCAGCGTTTTACCTGAGGCTTTACAACCCCATGTTTGAAATTTCCATGCATTCCAATAGGCTAATCTACACCTGAACGTTTCCTTGAGGCACATTTATGAGCTCCGAAACGTTGCTTGCAAAGTTTAAAAAATTAAAACACTGGGTAAACGCCCAAAAACGCGAGTAAATGATTCCATTGATTTTAAAAACATGGGAAGGTGCGGCATAGGCGTTTTCCATCGTTTTATAGCCAAGCTTCAAAACGCTAATTTAAGTGCAAAAAAAAGCATGAAAACGTAAAAGGAATGTTTACATGCGTGTAGAGCCAGCCATTTTTATGAATGCAGCCTGAAACCAGCAGGCAGTTCTCTTTTTGTAACAGAACTTTCCTAATTTTGGGAATGAATGGCCGTGCTTTTCATAAACCCATGTAAATGTGCACTGGTATATGTTACTGCAATGCAAAAGTGTGCAGTGACCCTAACTGACTTAAAGAGTATCTAAACCCAAAATCAGTCATTTTATATACAGCAGCGTACCACTGCTTAGATGTGACATCTGCATTAGTTTTTTTTAATTTAACCTAGTGTTCCTTCGAAACACACTCTTTTTGACCACGGGTGGCTCAAATATTCACTGCATCTACTGAATAGGCCAAGGCTGCCAACTAGGACAGACTCCAAGCATGTCTGTTCATTGCCATTACATGGCTGATGGAACTTACAGAGATAACATAGCTCTTTCCTTACAGCTGAAGGGAAGTGACAATGCATGCATTTCTACTAAGGTTAACAAGTATTTTATTTACATACTAACCACCACATCCAAGGACTGGTAAGGTGTAATAAATGATATTTTTGGGTTTAGATATACTTTAACAGGTCCTAAAGGTAGTTTTAAATATAAAATGGAAGAGCCTGAATCTGAACTATTAGCTGTGTCCATGTTGGTGAGGTTGCACAAACTTTTTCTGTGATCACTGAAACAGAAATCTCTCTAACAAGAACACACAGAGTATAACAGATTTCAGTCGGCAAGGTACACCCTGACTGTGTAACCTCTTGATCTGCATGGGGTTTTGTGCCGAATAAAACTGTTCTGGGGTTTGGACATTTGGGACATAACAGTCAGAACAACCAATTAGAGTCAAATAGTCACATTGCACACAGGTGGAGTGTTAGGTACAGCAAAATGTTCCAGTGGCACTGCACAAACACTTACCTTCAGTAACTTGAAACGTGATGCCGGCACAATGAAATGCCTGTTTTGCTTCTTTACACATATGCTGCAACTGAAATAAGAAATAATAATTGAATAAAGAATCAAATAACATTCCAATCTTTAACTCAATTCTAGTATGTATAAGATATGACTGATATTATTATTAAGAATTTGTATAACACTGATATAATATACAGCACTTTCAGATTCCAAAGTCATTACCTGTTGCTCAGAGGAGCTCACAATCTAATGTAGCTACCAAAGTCTAAGCTGATATGGATAGTAATTTTTTTTTTAATGAAGAAGCTATTTAACTAACAGTTTGTTTTTAGAATGTGGGATGTAATAGGAGGCTTCACGGTAAACCCATGCAAACATGGAAAGAATGTACAAACTCCCATCAGATAAGAGTCTGACTGAGATCTAAACCCTATGTACAGTAACTACAAATCCTGCTAACAGGGTGATATATCATTTTTGTGTGAGCAAACCTAGCTAAAATCAATTGTGCAATCCACTAACATTCAGTTAAGTTGCAGAAAACCAGTCAATATAAAATTGTCAGGAAATAACAGAGGTTGCATAGGATGGAGGATGTTCTATGTAATGCAATCCCCATCCAACTGAGAAGGGCAGCTAAGTAAAAGTTGGTCAGTTCTTTTCATGTGTTTGTGATCTCTTTTTATGTTTGGCCATTTGGTATATGCTAAGACTGCCAGGTCAGGCCTTATGAATATGAACTCTGAAATTATCAATTATCACATAAGCTAAAACAATCTTTAGTAAATGAAATATATGGCTCATGGGAACACTCAGATCATTTATTTTCTAACCATAGCCGTTTTCTTACCAATATTTTGAACTGGCCTCTTTTTACCTGTAAGATGTTAGCAAAGATCACATAACTCACATTTATTCCTAATAGATCAAAAATATTATTGTTATAATTCCATCTACACAAGTACAAATGTTGTGTCACTTGACAAAAGGTTTGTAATTCTTTTCTTCCAGTCTTGTGATTTACACAACCTTGCAAAGCTGATTAGCCAGGCGGGCGGGGGCACCATGGGCTTCCCATCCTCATCATCAGCCATTACAACACCATTAAGCAGAAGAGATTTTTTTATATGTACACACAATGAATTTCTGTTGCTGGAAATTATCTTTTGTGATGTACTCACAGCACCTGTTCTGTTCTATGGAGAGGGGAGGGAGGCAGATGAAGGAGTGACACCCTGCTGTGCTCTTCTCCAATAGATGGATCAATGAATGACGTTGGGGGATTGCTGTACACATCAGATTTTTATTCTGACAAGCAGGACTATTCTTTGCGGGCAACAAATATTTGATGTGTGTACACACAAGAGAAGTATTTATAACTCAAAGATGGCTGACTACAATGATATACATTTGAACTGTGTAATACTGTAATACTTCAAAGGGCCACAGGCTGAGTACACAACATTATTACCATACGACTGGCAGTATAACACCAGACGGGAAGATTGAAAAAAATGAAAATGACAGAAAACAGTCCCAGCCTATCCCACCTCACGCTATCATTGTGTTACAATACATCACTGATAGCTGAGCCCCAAAAACAATGGCCAGAGCTTCAATCCCAATCAATGTATTACCATGCCTCCTATGTTTTGACTCCACAGTCCTTTACGTTTTAATAAACTTCACAATGCCAGATGATTGATTTCATTTAAGAAACAATTCAGCTGTGACAATAGTTAATATCTGAGGTGCAATAATCAAATGTTGATTGTTGTAAAAGATATTCAGATAACTGTGGCTATACATTTGTGTACTACTTTTTAAGATTTATTACAATTTGACTTCCATGCCAGATGTAAAATTGCAGGTTGGAAATGCGTTTTTGGAATATCTAAAATATGGACCTAAATGGCGGAAAAATGTGAAAGTAGATGAAAGCGGGGAATTGTATGTGATGGAATGGAGTGTGTGCTTTGTTGTTAGTCTTTAATAACTTACTTGCAGTCAAAGACGTGAATGTCAGCTGATGCCCAGACCTCGAATCGCACGGCTCCACAGTGACAACCTCCGCTATGCTTCACCAGGCCTTTGTACTCACTGTATACACACAGCACAAAAAGAAATGTAAATAACTATGCTTATCTATGTATTACATCCCAATCATTGGAAGACAGAAACCAAAAAGACGCTGCTCATTGAATAAAGCGGGACTAAACCAGCGATTACTCATTTATCCCAGTTCCATCGCAGGGTTCTGAATTTTCGGCCATCTTGATTGGCTGTGCTGGGATGAGATAACACATATACAGGTGTGCAGGATTCATTCATTACCTGCATGTGCAAGGGAAGGTCATAATGTGACACCTGGGCAGTGAACAGGCAGGTAAGAGCAGTTATTTGCCTGAATTGTTCATGGTAAAAGTGGGGCTTTAGTTGCACTAAAAAAAAGGTTTGTGCTGCAAGACAACATCATCATTTAAAATTTGCTTTCAAACACTTGTAACTTTTTAGTGTGGTAGTGAGCTGTTAAAAGGAGGAAAATAGGAAACACGAAAAGGCTGGGTTTTAGGTGGCAAAAGTCAGAATTCACTAGTTCCTATACCAACCCCGATAGCTGTCACAGGATTGCATAACCTTTTCACAACCACCTGCCACAGGAATTATATAGATTTGATTGCAGTCCTTAAGGGGTCTCTCAGACTTTAGAGAGACTACTACCAACTACATATACTATTAACGGTCTATTCACATCCCCTGAAGAAGCCCTCTGGGGAAGCGCGTCGGGATTGAAACGTTATTTGTACATGCCTTGTATACCACCTCTATTGGCAGTTGTTTGTCTAGTACACGGGCATTCCCCTGTGCTGGATTACATGGGGTTGTCTGAATTTTTTGTTTGTTGTCTGAACTGCACTATGAATTGATTGTTATTTATTTATCTTTTTATTGGCATACAAGTTGATATGCCTAATACAATTCTGACTTTTGCCACCTAAAACCCAGCCTTTTTGTGTTTTCTATTTTGTACATAAACTTCTGGGTGCGGCAATACCAACTGATTGTAGGAATGAGTACGTTTCTTGATTTTATGATTAGGTAGCTGTAAAAAGGAACCTGTCAGGACAGAAATATGGGAGTTGTTAATGCTGCAGGTGCATATTTCAAGGCTGTCATCCTCATCCTCACACCTTTTCTTGGTTGCAGTTCCAGTGACCGGAAAAAGCATAGGTGTATCTGGCAAGTGTCATTCTGGGTCAATAATGCACTAAGTAGTAAATTGGGTAAGAATGATAGTCCTGAACATGTACCTTTAGAAGCAAATCCACAATGACAATTACCATAAATCTCTCCTGATAGAGAAAAGCAGATGGTTCAATCACTGGTCTTATTCTAAAAATGCTAGTTGACTGGCTGTCACCCGCTACAATACTAAGTTGCTGGCTTGGAACAAGTCCACCTAATCTTCTTGGTCAGTGACAAATGGGATCAGAATGACAGCTGATACCATTGATTTCAGAAATAGCGGTAAGCATTGTTATACTACCTATTTAGAACAAACAGATTACTATAGGGCAGAGGTAGGGAAACTCCGGCCTTCAGGCCAGATGCGTCCTAGCCGGTAGTTTGTTCCGGCCTAACGCCCCCTTGCTCATCCAATCTAATCCCGCCCGGCAACTCGGGGTGGAGCCCGAACAAACTACCGGAGCCGGAGCCACCAGAGCCCTGCAGCCGCATGCAGCTCTTGAGCCTCAGTGTTGTGGCTCCTTTCCCTATTTACCGGGGCCTGGCATTACCACTTCTGCCGCTGGGGTAAATGGGGAACATTCGCTCTCCTCAGTATGCATTGCAGAGGAGAGGGATTTCCCTTCAGGGGGCGTTCCTGGTGGGGGGTAGGGCCATTAGGACGGGACTCTAGAGGGAGTCTGGCCTAGTGTGCTCCTGCCTACCCCTAAAATGGCCTAATGGCCAAAAAAGTTTGCTGACCTCTGCTATAGGGGGTCATTATTCTAAATCATCTCATATACAGCAAATTAAAAACTTGTTGTATTGTGATTAGTGAAAGTCCCAGATCCAAGACTACCAACTCAGGCAGATCATAGCAGATTTACACATACCTATTTCCATGACATGAAATGATTGAAGAATGTATAACTTGGATAAAAAGGCTGATTTTGTATTCCCTGTGGATTTGCTTTAACACAATCTAAGTTCAGACGCTCTCGATGTGACAGTAACATATCTGTACCCGCTATAAGAATGTATTTCACACTGAATAATCACAGCCTGGAAATGAAGGAGAGACATGGTATGACCAGCGCTGTGAGAAGGGACAGATGGGGAACTGGCTGTGGAGATGGATTTTAGTGGATGAAACCTGATTGAATTATTTCCTTTTTACTGGACACAAATTCCTTCACCCAGGCTCCAATTAAACTGATACCGTGTGAAGTCAGACACTGGATCCAAGCTGCTCTGTAACAATGAACAGACTCCCAGC
>NC_092858.1:149837251-149843960 GCF_032062135.1 Pyxicephalus adspersus
AGTCTTTTGCTGTTCTGCAAGCTCTTATAACTCTTTAATGACCAAGACAAACTCTGCAGTTGTTTCTTTTTGCATATCAAAGTACAGCTTGCTCCAGAAGATAATGGATGTTTATGCTCCATAAAGTTTTTTTTTTTGCTTTGTTTGTGATTAGCTCACATTATACAGTAACTGACACCAGGCTGCCTAATAATATGTTGAGACAAACATCTGTCCCAATTTCATTTATTAAAATAATTTACCTGTTCCGACTTACATACAAATTTAACTTAACAACAAACCTACAGTCCCTTTCTTGTATGTAACCCGGGGACTACCTGTATCTTGTCAGGGTCACCATACACATTACAATCTGATTTAAGAGAGCACTAGATTAGCAATCCATTACATCTGAAAGTGGTGATGTCAAAGGCCCTGAATGGTGGACTTGTGTTTCTTGGTGGCAAGTGTTTTTTGTTACACAAGGTAAGGAAAAAAAATTTGTGACAAAATAAATGGGTGCAAAGAGGGTTTTACTTGCCCTAAGATGGGCTTTAAAGTGTATCTATTAGTTTTCAATATACAGGGTAAAGATTATACCCCCTGTAGGGTTTACCTTCTGTCCCTGGCTCAGTTTTCCCTTCACTTATTGCCCCAAGAATAACCTTTTTTGGAGAGGAATTGAAAATTCTTCTACTGCAACACAGACATAATAAAGATATATATATTTTTTAATGTTAGGTGGGTAAACGTTACAACTTCTCTAAGCTTTTAATTATCTGTTTCTTTGTTCCAGATTTTCTCTCTCTTCTTGTCTCCTAAAAGGTCCCCAGAACAGAAAGGTTTGGGTCACATGGGGGATTCTGCAATACATCACCAGCAATTCCATAGTCCGGCAGGAAATCCTAGCAATCCTAAAGCTGGTGACCAATTGCCAATATCAAGATTACCCCTATGAGATGGCCCAATATGAGGGGATATCTTTCTAATAAAACCCCAAATAACAGAGGTTCCAACTTTTCTAAAATTTATACATAACTGAACAAAAATGTTTTGACTTATAATACCTCAACCCCAAAGGAGATGCACTGAAAGCCACACAAGCACCCCATTATCTCACACGTGATGTGAATAGTGCTTAGTGTATTCATCCCATAACCAGATTCTCATTATATACAGTATGTTTAAATCAACAGATGTCAGCCTGATTTTGTTGTCATTCTACTGATTGGAATGATTAAAATCCATTTGCAGAATATAAGAAGGTTTATTGTTTATGTTGTTTTATGTTATTGTTCAATTTTTTTTTCTATTATTTACAAAGAATTTGGCCACCAAGTTCCAGATGGTATTTTCTAGTGCTGCATAAAAATTAAAGAAAAGATTTTTGTAGAAATTTTGAAAGTTATTATTTGTAATGTATATCTATGGTTGATGGTTATTTTTTTGTGTGTTTTTGTTAATTTATGGCTTCTTGTTTCCTTTTTTATTAAGTATAAATGTTTCTTCCTTCATGTAATAATTATAATATCATTGTGATATTGTTAGCTTTGTTTTTGTTTAATGTTGTGTTGATAATATTTGTTTTGTGAAAAACCAAGAAAGTATTATAATAATAGTAAAAAAATAAATAAAATAAACTAACATTCCTTACATTTGAACCATGAGGGTCAATTTATCAATAAAGTGAACCTGACATTCATCAAACATACTCTATTGAGGACATTTCTGTGTGTTTTACATGTTTTTTTATGTTTCATTCTCCACCAGCAAATGTTTGGTGAATGGCAAATTCATTCATTCAAGCATCAAATTTGTATATATCTTTCTTTTTATGATTTTATCAAACAGAAAATTCTATATCCTTGTATCAGACATTTCCTATATCTTCCCCCATGATGGAAGCAAGTATGTATAATGAACCCTGAACTATATGTGCAGAATAGATAAATCCAGGAATCAGAGACAGAACCTTACGAAAGACTAAAAAAAAAAACCCACAAAAACAAAATGTGAAAATGATTTTAAAGAAATTACATTCTGTGTTTTTCATTCTTCCACCTTAACCTCTATGCATTTTGTGCATCCTTGTGTTTAACATGTGTTACCCAAATATACATTTTGAGTAGAAGATAATGAAGTAAAATAATACAAGTAATAAGTATATAGTAATAAAATAAACAACACACATCTAAGCATCGCACAACAGTCACTGAACAGAATATTGTGTTGGGAAGCAATGCTCCGACAATGAATACAACCAGATACCCAGTCCTGTATTAGAACCAGAGGATCGTCATGTACTCAGCACGGAAAGGACACGGAATATACCTGTAACGAGGACATGGCTACCTGCAGAGGCAAGTCATATACACAGCAGGATCAGCATAGCTAGTAATTCTTGTCCTTGCTGTAGGAATACAGATACCCAGCAGAATATAATCATTCCATATATTGTTATGTGATGTACTACACTCTATACGTATTCACACCTCCAGGATTTCACAGCTTTGTCTATAGACACCACGCTGCCATTTTGTGATGTGAATCGAGCTGCGGTATAAGGGAATTGTTTTTACCCTGAATGAAGAGAAATAATAAAACCCCAATAAATCCAATCTAATCTCACCCATTTGAGCCAGACAGAACATTATTAGAAAAACAAAATAAGCACGTGCTATAAGGAGTGCTGCATCTGCCGATTATATACATCCCCCTCGTATTTCAGGTTCCTGATGAATAATGGTAACAGAAATGAAATAAATGTGAGTTCCAATGTTGTATTAACAAATCAATCTGCCTATTCTGCTGCCAGCCTCATGCCATGCCGGTGCCTGGCCAAACAAAGACCATGGAAGACCCCAAACAAAAAGCACTCTATAGGGCCTGTGTAATTCATTGAGAGAACGTGAATGGTGCCTATTATTTAGAGGAGCATGTGCCATTGGCCATGGTGGAACTCCTTCCATGATTATCTGCCTTCCTGCCCCTGATATTATCAGCTTTGGGCATCAGATGGCATATATTGAATGCGAGACTCCTAGGAACACACCTGGAGCCATGTGATCAGGTAAAGTAAGGTGCTGGGTGCCCATGTGGACCCCAACAAAACCATTGTACAGAGCTGCTGATTGTATATACACCCCTCCACTTAATGTAATTATAAAGCCCCTCTTCGGGCAAGTGTATAGAACCCCTGCCACCACCAACATATACTCTATTATGCAGGTGACAGCCAGCTGCCCCTTCAGGTAATGGTACATCCCACCCTCCAGGTGATTATATATTCCCTCCCCACTGAAGGTATTGGTATAGCCCACACCCTCCAGATGAGTGTAATGGTATAGCCCCCATGCTTCAGGTGAATACATAGCACCCTGCTCCTCCAGATAATAGTACAGACCCCACCTTCCAAGTGAATATATAGCAACCCCTACTCCAGGTAATGGTATAACCCTTGTGCTTCAGGTGAAAACATAGCACCCTGCTCCTCCTGGTAATTGTAGAGACCCCGAGGTGAATATATAGCACCCTAGACCTCCAGGTAATGGTACGCACCCCCCCCCCTTCCAAGTAATGGTACAGACCCCACCCTCCAGGTGAACATATAGCATCCCCTCCTCCAGGTAATAGTACATACCCTAGGTGAATATATATAGCCCCCCTCCTCCACGTGAATATATATATATAGCCCCCCTCCTCCACGTGAATATATATATATATAGCCCCCCTCCTCCAGGTGAACATATGTGAGGGTACTCACTAGGAGTCCAGCAGAAGTTTGGCTGCCTCCTCGGGGCTGACACTGTGCTGTTTGATAAAGTTGATCCAGCGCTGCCTCTGTTCGCCCAGCTCCATGATCTCCTCATTACCATGCCTGTCCTCCTTGTGGTCCTCCTCCACCTGTTTCCTGATTGCCGCCTTCTTGGCTTTGCTCTTTTTGGTGTCCGGGGCCGCCGGTTCGGGTTTCGGTGCCTCCAGCCTCCCCCCCGCCCTGGTTAGGCGCTCGGGGGTCGTTCGCTTAGCCGGAGATTTTTTCGCCTTCACCATCTTGGCTCGGTTGTCCCTGTGGTCTTTCCCCCGGGGACGTGCGATAGGTAGCCGGGGTGGAGCGCTCCCCCTCCCCCTGTCGTGTGTTTGCCCGGAGAGAAGAGGCTGGCAGCGGTAATGGGCACCGGAGGTGAAGCCGCTTTTTTCGCTTTGTTTGGCCGCTTCTATCGCCTTCTGTCAATGTTCTCGCTTCGCTGAGCATCCAGCAGGGGGCAGTGCTGAGCGCGCAGAGAGTCTGCCATGTAGGTTGTGCATGGGGGAGAGGAAGGGGCAGTAGGTGCCAGTGGGGGGATTATAGGGATGGCATTTCCCTTGTCCATGGGCTGTAATGAGCACAATACACAACTTGGGTTTTACATATGTTGTCATACAACACTGACACCAGATATGTCTGTTACCAAACATGTTATGGCCTTTAGCTCACATTACAGACCTAATAAAGCATATACCAAGGCAATATTTCATACACATCTGCAATACAGGCCTATTTCTTCAAGGTATTGCCTGCTAAATTCACTGTAAGTACAGAAAATATCTGCTGATGTGGCAGAAATTTACAACGCAACTCTGAATTCCTTATTATAGGGTGTCAGCCCTGCCTTTTGTATTTCTGCTGTATTACAAGGAAGGCTCTGCTTATCTCCCCCTTATTTTATTATCACATATTTATACAGTGCTGAGAACTTTACAGACTACATAGTCATGTCACCTCTATATCCTCAGGGGCAGAGAATACAGGAAAATAATTGACTCACAAGCTTTCTGCTTCAAGAGGTATTTTTGCAGTTATCTAACAGATAAAACAACACAATTCCAATATTATAAAAAGCAGACCAAAATGTATTATGGGATAAAAATGTGGCAATACACATGCGCCGATCACACACTCACAGATTATAACAAAGTATAAATCAAACAATACAAAGTGAGATCCTATAAAATGACAAACATCAAAATGACAAATCATCCAAAAAATAAAAATATCATTTTTATTGTATACCAACTATACCAAATATGTCTTAGCTTCCCCTTCCAAATACATAGAGGAGTGAGACAAAATGTTTAAGAGCACATACATGCAAAGTAGTTAGTACTATGTGATACAACACACAAAGATTATTAAAATTCATATACAATAGACAGCAGTGCCAATGAATGAGATCGTATACTGGATTTCTGACACGTTTCACTATTCAATAGCTTCTTCAGGAAGCAGTACTGTTACTGCTGTAAGGGACAATATAGAAGGTGTAGCTATGCCGATACATATTTCTATGACTTCTGTATGTAAAGTTTTACTGTGTTTTTTGCCCCATATTTTCCCTTTACACCAGTAACACTTTTCCACGCAGAGCTGAAACTCTCTGTGTGATCACAAACTAAAATAAACAGTGACTGCTCATTACCCATTGCTAGTTTGCGGGGAAAAAGTTTGCAGAGCTGTCAGGTGTCAGTTATCTGGGATCTGAGTTCCGTATAACCGAGATTCTGTGGCAATCAAAAAAACGGAGCAACCAATAGAGCTTAACTAATTGCTCCACTCTGTGATTGACTGAGGAAAGGGAAACCCGGGTGACAGCTTAAGCATCATCAGGGTTTCCCTTTTCTCGGCCATTTAGCACTAGAGGTGAATGGGTCTAGAGCTGAATGGCTGAGAAAAGGAAACCTCAGTTATCCGGAAACTACACTTATCTGTAATCGTCCATTTCCTGTGGGTTCCGGACAACTGAGGTTCTACTGTACTAATAAAGTTCTACTGTGAAAATCTCTGCCTGTTGCTTCACCATGCACAGCACAGATTCAATTTAACAATTCAGGCACATCTTAAAAACCTAACATTAAAGAGTACAAACTGAATATTAAAAGTTGTAGTTCCACTAATAAATATAGTGATTTTCAATGTCAACTAAAAAAAGAAACCACATGGCCAGAAGCAACCTGTCTCTAATATAAACTGCACTGTGCTCCACCACAATCTCATGCACAAAATAGTTCCAAACTGCAAAGTTCAAACTGCAGTCAGTTGAACAGATGCAGTTGAGTCTTTGGTAGAACACCGCAGTGAACCAAAAGGCTGAGTTAGCCCTAAAAGAAATCATTCAATCTTACAGTGTTTAGTAGTGACATTCTGAGGCTGTTAGCTCTCCATAAAACCTTGCTGTTATCTAAATAATCCTGATACAACATTTGATATAATGTATGTAGATATGAACCACTGCAAGGATCAGAGAGCAGATCAGCTTTTGTAACTTTGAATAGGTTTGAAGCTTTTGAACACCAAATAATTGCATTAAATTTTGCTGACAAGGCTGTTCAATACAAACCACCAAAATGTACAATAGTCAAAAGTCATGACTTTTCTAACATCCACCTTTTTTGCATGAGATTGGGCAGAACACAGAGAGCTTTGCTGTGAATGATTCAACTATTTGATGGAACACATTCCTGATTTGTGCATGTTGTAGTATATACAGAGTGTTCATGTATACAGTTCTAAAAAAAACTTTCTTTACTTTTAAATGTAAACCTTTTATAACAATGTCACTTCCAACAAGGATAATGTGCAGCCACCAAGAGGTGAACGCAGTTCCTGCCATTATGCATTTCAGGCACTTCTGCCAAAAGTATTACAGATGATCTCTATGTGGACGTAGTTCATGTAGTAATGAGATTGCATACA
>NC_092858.1:149844297-149874993 GCF_032062135.1 Pyxicephalus adspersus
CCCCACCTAAAATCATATACACATTACTCCACCACCAAAAAACCTATATACTCCTCTGACCCACCACCTACTGAAACAATAAATACAATAAACCCCCTGCCTGAAACCATATATACATTACTCCCCTGCACAACCTCTGCCTGAAACTATATATACATTACTTCTCTACCACCCCCACCTAAAACCAGTGACATATTACCTTCCCACCAGAAACCTTATATCTACTACTGCCCCCACCACCATCCTTGGAAAATCCTGTATAAAGGACACCTCCCCATCACCCTCTCTATCTATCTCTATCTCCCCCTCTGTATATATACATAGACACACACACACATTACTGCTCATCAAACCATATATGCACTATTTCTTCTCCACACCCCACTTACTATAAAAAAAAATAATATTCAATACTTATACATTTATATCATATACACCATACAGATTTTACCACCTTGCTCCCAAAACCCATGAAAATGACAAAACCCCTAAACTCTATATACATATTTGTTCTCTGACAGTCATATAAAGATCTCTTCTCCCCATTCCTATCCCTGGCAGCCATATATACATTATTTGTCTCCACCTCTTATTAGCAGCCCTATTTATATATACATTACTACAATACTAACTTATTTAAAACATTTTCCTGTTTCCCATCCTTGGCAATCATGTGTACAATATACACAACTTCTTCTCTCTAGCTTTTCCCCCGGAATATACGAGGGGGTGCAGAGAAGTTCCTGGCTTTGCCCCCTTCCAGATAAAATAGAAAAATGAGTGTGAGGGCATATGACAGCCTAATATCTTAGTGTGTAAACGTGCAAATATCAGGTCTTTGCGATTCTTAAAACTGTTTTTTCTTTTAGTAAGAAGCTGTGATGTCAGAGGCACAAGCAAGATTCACGTTGTTGGAGTTACAGGCCGTCATCAAGCAAGCTTTTAGCGAAGTGGGTGCTGAAATGTTTGCACAGTGATCAGAAGAAGAGTTGAAGCATCCAAAGCCGTTTTGACCCATTTTGAAGCTGCACAGGACTTTTTGGCTAGGTTAGTGACTGAGGATGAAACCTGGCTCTACTTCTATGATCCTTAAACCAAGGAACAGTCAAAGAAATGGCGCCACAGCAGGTCCCCACAGCCGAAGATGTTCAGAACCCAGAAATCTTCCAAAAAAGTCATCGGGTCTGTTTTCTGGGACAAAGACAGTATTCTGTTGGTGGACTACTTACCTCAGGGCCCTAGTATCACCAGACAGTATTATGCTAACCACCTGGACCAGCTGAAGGAGCCAATTAAGACGAAAGGCCGTGGAAAGTTGACCAAAGGGATCCTTTTTTTGAAGGACAATGCACCTGCGCACACGTCCAACGTTGTGGCTGCCAAACTGAACACCTTGGGTTTCAAACTGGTCCACCATCCCCCCTACTCACCTGACCTGGCCCCTTTGAACTATTATATGTTCCCAAATTTGAAGAAACACCTGAAGGGGCAACGTTTTGAGGACATTTCTGACGTCAAAGATGCTGCTGAGAGCCCAACCAAAAGACTTTTATTTGACTGGTCTAAAAAACCTGCAGCTACGCTGTACCAAGTGCATCAGTCTCAGGGGGGAATATGTTGAATAAATGTATTATTTCATAACTCTGGCTCTCTTCTTTCTGGGCAAAGCCAGGAACTTCTCACTCCCCCCCGAAACACATATAAACATACATATAGATACACAGACATAAATTCATCCAGCAGTCATATACACAGCATATTACTTTATATATGTGTGTGTATGATGTGAACAATTATCCATGACATTTCTGGGAAAAGTATAACACAATATTGTTAGTGCCAAAGTTGGCACCTGTTATTTTACAGAGTGTTAACAGCATCTGTGAGCTGGCCAGCTGGCCCAATCCTCACACCATTGTTCTGTTGTAAGTCAAAAAAGGCAGCAGATAAATACATCCATTTCCATCTGCCAGCACTGCTTGGCCCTCATAGGTGCTAAAGAGTAGATGCACATCTACAGACACCCTCTGTGTCTTGCTGGGTCTCTCATGAAAATGTATACTTATTAAAGAATTGTGATCTGTATTACCATTAACTCTCAGGAGTTCTGTTGTAGGAACTAGAATCAAAGTTACAAAATTTGCTTAATTACGTAAATAAATCTGTTTTTTTTTCTTTTATTAAACAACCTTGTAAGCAGAATGTTATTTCTACTCCCTAACAGAAATATGCAGAGAGGCAAAGATTTATAAAATTTAGTAATATCTAGTGAACAAGGCTTTTCATGCTTGTTGTGAGCTGTTGCCTGAAGTATATTGACTTTAAATTTAGGTTTTAAATTTAAATCAACTTGTTTAATTTTTAAATGTGGACCTTTGATCAAAAGTTAGTTGAATTTAATACGATACAGTATAATCAATTTACAGTTCATAGTTCATTCTTCAGATTTGAGTCTGTGTAATTCTGATTCTGAGTGCTACGGTGGCTCAGAGGTAGCACTCTTGCCTTTGAAAGGCAATTATTGCAACAGCTCAATGACTCTCTTTATGTCTTCATATTCTTCACAAAGAGAAACTGAATGGCCAATTGGGACTGGCCCAAATATATTGCCATTGTGAAGGAGGACACACTTTAAGCTCTGCTTCCAGCTATCGATGAATAGTCGCCATTCATTTGAGTGATAGATTAGGAGGATAGATTGAAAACAAAGCCTCTGTCAGTTCTAAAGTACTGCAGAAATGCAATTTCTTTGGTTCCAAAGTATGATACCTTTGTTTTCCTTTTTCAAGTAAGTTTTTCTCACAGTCTTGATGCTAGCTAAGTTCTGAAGCCTTCTTCGATAGTGCCAAATCACATGCTAAATCACTAAAATCATGCTGATCAAATCCCTTACGAACAGAGTCCTCTTCAATTTCAAACACTTCATCATTGTTCTCACCTAGTTCATCACCATGATCATGTTCTTCAAGAGAGGGTAGTGTATTTTTCTTGTTATATCCTGAAGTTTTAACTATACAAAAGTAACAGTCACTGAAATGATCTCCTGGCTCTCGACAAACCATAAGTATACCAAATGGCACCTTATCACGTCTACTCCTTGTCCACATCCGTAAACCCTGGACACAATGTTTGCACACCTCATGAGGGGCCCAAGACTTATCTTGATCACCAAGTTTAACTTTGAAATATGCAAAATAGGCAAATACAATTATAGTCAATAGAGTACTGACAGGTGGCAGCAGCAACAGCATCAGGAGGAGCCGGTGGCCCTGAGACGGAGCATGGACCAAATTTGTAACTTGCATTTAGAGCTGGGAGTACTGCATCGTCAATGACACCCAGAAGTGTGTAATAAAATTATAGTGAATGAAGTACTGACAGGCAGCAGCAGCAACAGCATCAGGAGGACGCTGTGGGCCCTGAAACAGAGCGTGGAGCGCATTGGTATCTGACATCTAGAGCTGGGTGTATTGCATTGTCAATGACACCCAGAAGTGTGTAATACAATCATAATGAATGGAGTACTGACAGAAGGCAGCCACAACAACATCAGGAGATGGCGGTGGGCCCTGAGCCGGAGTGCTAACCTTATTTGTAACTGGCATCTAGAGCTGGGTGTAGTGCATCGTCAATGACACCTAGAAGTGTGTAATACAATTATAGTGAATGAAGTACTGACAGGCCACAGCAGCAACAGCATCAGGAGGACGCGGTGGGCCCTGAGACGGAGCATGGACCGCATTGGCAACTGAAATGTTGAGCTGGGTGTAGTGCATCGTCAATGACACCCAGAAGTGTGTAATACAAATATAGTGAATGGAGTACTCACAGGCGGCAGCAGCAACAGCATCAGGAGGTGGCGGTGGGCCCTTAGACTGAGCGTGGAGCACATTGGTAACTGACATCTAGAGCTGGGTGTAGTGCATCGTCAATGGCACCCAGAAGTGTGTAATACAATTTTTGTGGATGGAGTACCGGGCAGGTGGCAGCAGCAACAGTAGAAGGAGGAGGCGGTGGCCCCTGAGACGAAGCCTGGACGGCATTGGTAACTGGCATCTAGAGCTGGGTGTAGTGCATCGTCAATGCCAACCCCAAGTGTGTAATGCAAATATTGGAAATTTGTGATTAAACGTAGAAGGACCAGACCAAGATGTTTTGTGCACCAGCACTGTTGCTGTTGTCTGAGGTGCCGGAAGCGTTAGGAAGGTAGACGATATTGCTAGTTTGCATCATGAAGTGGATGACAGGAATGCCAACCCTCAATCTTACATTACTTAGCTATAAAATTAGGCAAAGGCAATGGTACCTATCCGTGTGGCAGTACTGGGGTTTTCATCTACAGTTTGTTGGCCTCCCGGAAGCAGTAAAAAAATGTAAAGTAAAATTGCTAGCTGGCACAATGGCAGGCATGACACTGGCGATGAATGCCACCCCTGGACTTTGCGATTACTAGCGGAAAAATTCAACCGAGGCAGGCTCAGCTGACAGGGTGTTTGGTGATAGGCAGCTACAGACTCAGCACAGGAGCAGTGTGGGTTCACAGAGTCGTCTTGGTTGGCCTAGTTTGTCCTTGTGTCAGTCAATCAATGACATCTGCAGTGGTGATATAATAGTTGTTAGTAACCCACCTTTCGTTCATTTTCAAAATGGTGAGGCGCCTGAGCTCCCTGTGTGGAATGTGGTGCACTGAACTCCTCACACAGCCGGTCGCATAGTATTCTGCCCAGGCATGTCACCCTTTCATTCTCTTGCTACCCGGGTTGGATAGAAACTGCAACATTTTGTCTTTTAGTAGCGTTGATTCAGAAGGGTGGCCAGCCAGTAATCATTCCGGTTTTTGATGCTGCAAATGCGGGGGTCCCTCCGTAGACATCGCAACATGTGGACACACATATGAAAGAGGGGTTCCCTCGGCTCATCCTCCTCCTCTCCCTCAGTAGGGGCCAAAACATCTTCCTCCTCATCACCCACCTCCTCTTCTTCAAGCTGCAGCAGTTCCTGTTGTTCCATCGCCCGAACAATGCCAGGGGCGTGACAGCACAAATGCGGGTTAGACGGGCCTGTCCAGCAGCCCCAACATGGTCTCCCTCATCATCTTCCTCCTCCTCCTCTTGAACCTCCTGATGCTGGCCAGTGTCCCTTCTTTCGCCTGCTGATGCTGGCTGTGCGCTATGGAGTGTAATGTCACCCTCATCCTCCTCCCCCATTTCTTCTCCTCCTCTCCCATCGCCACTTTCCATCAGGCCACACAGGGTATTATCAAGCAGAAAGATGATGGGAATGACATTGTTCCAGCCTGACCGCTCCCAACTCACAACATTTGTGGCCTGCTCAAAGGGGGCCAGTACCTTGCACAGCGTCTCCATCTGCAGCCACTGGTCACTGGAAAAATAGCTTAGTTGTGTGGCTGCACCAAGGGCCCCACTGCCTCCATGCACCATCCTGACCAAGTAATAGTGGATGGCTAGGTTTTGCTCACACAGACGCTGGAGCATGTGCAGGGTGGGGTTCCATCTAGTCACAGTGTCACAAATCAGTCAATGCGGTGGAAGCCTCTGTTGGCGCTGGATCTTGCTGACCAAGTAATGGCGGATGGCTGGGTTTTACTCACACAGACACTGGAGCATGTGCAGGGTGGGGGTTCCATCTAGTCACAGTGTCACAAATCAGTCAATGCGGTGGAAGCCTCTGTTGGCGCTGGATCTTGCTAAGCGCCACGGCAGCAGTAGGGGATCGGTGTACATGGCTGCAGATAGAGTGAGCCTGTCTAAGTAAGTCCTGCAGTTCTGGGTACGTGCGGAGGAACTTCTTCACCAAAAGGTTCAGTACATGCGCAAAGCCGGGTACATGTGTTTTGCGTGGGAGGGCGTTAGCCAAGCCTTAACCACTCTGTGCAAAGCAGACAAGCGTTCTCTGGCGGTGTGACTTTTGTCCCCCAAGGACACCAGTTTCAGCACTGCCTGGCAATGCGTGTGCTTGAGGGAGCCGTAGTGGCGTGCCTGCTTAACCACAGTGTCCTCTGCTGCTGGCCTTTCAGGAGGAGTGTCCAAAAGAGAGGGTTTGCCCATAGAAGGAATGAAGGAAGAGGGAGATGACTGGGTTGGCCCATGCTTTCCCACCACACCCCTCGGCAGGGGTACCAGGTGCTGCAATACCTCTTGCAGACTGCAGCCCACTGAGCTATGCAAGGCCACCCAGTGAGTGGTAAAGGACGGGTAGCATCCCACTCCCTGCCTAGTTGTCCAGCTGTCCATGGTGACATGAATTTGACTGGACACCGAGAATGCCAATGCCTGGGAGAGGTTACCCATTACATGTGCCTGTAAACTAGGAACAGCTGTGCGGGAGAAGTAATGCCTGTTTAGTATATTCCACCAACGCTCAGCACAGGCTATAACAATGCTATATGGCAGTAGCTGCAACGTCAATAGTTTGGCTAGACGTGAATTGAGTTCGATGACTCTTTTGTTGGTTGGGCCCATAGCCTGATGCCTTGCACAGATCTCAGGTAAAGTGGGCTGAAGGGACTGGGAGCTAGGAAAGCTGAAGGGGTCACTGGAGTACCCATCTTTCGGAAACAAAAAACGTCTTCTGACGCCACGAAACCTGCGGCCAGAAGTTGATACTTCCTCGCAGCTTGAAGTGTGACTGTCACCAACCTCCTGAGACATAGTAGCAATGACAGTTGGAGGTGTAGAAGAAGTAAATGGAGGTGGAAAAAGAGAGGATGAGGTGGTTACACCTCCTTTAGGAGAACGTAAGTAATGCTCCCACTTTGGTTTGTGGTTCTTGCGCATGTGGGAAAGCAGGGATGTTGCACCCAAATGTGATCCGGCCTGTCCTCTGCGAATCTGCCTGTGGCACAGGATGCAGATTGCTACGCACCCGTCATCGTCTTTCAGCGTGAAAAAGGACCACAGTTCTTTGCCTGCCTATGGGGGGTGCCCTGCGTCTGCTCCAGCTCCATCGACCCCCCACAGTCACATTGTCTCTGACTTGTGCCCACTTGTCTGTGTGTTCTTTGGGACTCACATGAAGTAGATTTGCGGCTTTTTCCATCCCCAGTTTGTTGCTGCTGCCTTTCCTCTATGTCTGTTTAGGAACTGCTGCTAGCCCTAACACTCACTGGTGGTTTCCAGGTGACATCATGGTCATCATCATCCTCATTTTCATCTAAGCCAACCTCTGCAAATGCAGCCACTGATGCAGAATCTTTGCCCAGCAAGTGCTGACCACACTCTCCAAGGGTCTCAAAGTGTGCCTCCTGCTCTGAAATTCGCAATGACAGATCCTCTGTTGGCTGTTCCTCAAACAACAAGGCAGAGCCATTGGGAGGTACAGGCAAGGCACATTAGCCACGCTAACTCCTGTCTTTGCTCCTGTCACGGCTGTGCGGTTTGCTGCTGCTGCTGCAAAAGAAGAGCCTTCTGCAGAAGAAGAGCCTGCTGCACTTGAGGCTCCTGAGACCCAGTCCACAATAATCTCCACATGACGTGGCTGTATGATTGTAGTACGCCCTCTCAATAAATCTACCAGCGTACTGGTGCTCCGCACACATCTCAGACCTGTTTGACAATTTGTGCTGCTGCCTCCAACGGTTTGCTGCTGCTGCTGTCCTACACTGGGGGACCCCTGGGGAGTATGCCCCCTGCCAGATGCGACAGGTTTCCCAACGCCACGCCTTCCCCTGCATCTACCACTCATCTTTTTCCTATTTGTGCTATCAGAATGAAATATCTGTATTTTTTTTACATAAATACATACATTTGTATGGGTTTTTTGATTGATAGCAAGTGCTATCAGAATGAAATATCTGTATTTTTTTGAGAGAAATACAGACATTTTTCTGGCTTTTTTTGATAGATAACAAGTGCTATCAGAACAAAATATCTATATTTTTTTAGAAAAATACAGATAGCAAGAGGTAGCATCAAAAACTGCACAATCTGTATATTTCAAGATATACAGAAGGCTCCTAACCTGTCCCTTTCACAATGCACTTCTCTCCCTGCTTCTTTCTCTGACACAGAACACAAGATGGAGTGACTACCCCTTCCCTCCTTCCCTGTATATATGTCTGTGCTTAGATCTCCCCTGATTGGACTGTTGGGCCTTGCTGTGCATCCTGGGAGCAAATAAATCGCTCCCAGCCGTGCCATTCCCACTGGAAATAGTCGCCGTTCCTGCTCCCTGCATTTTCCCTCATTTGTTCGCGGAGAACACGACCTTGTGGTGAATTACAAGGCCATTCTGGCTTAAATGTTCGGTAAGCGGAAATGGCCCGACTTGCCGGGAGATCAAACTTACAAATCTCGCTCGCTCATCCCTAGTGAGTTTTCCCCCACAGTAATCAGAGGCCATGAGGTCATATCAAAAGTAGATCTCAATCACATCAGAAGTCTTCATCTACAAAGGTTTTCTAATTAATGAAAAACGATACCTGGTTTAAAATGGTAATAGCTTGGTAACTCAAAGAAAAGATCCTGTCAAAGAGATTAAATATAAACCAGCAGGGAATTGGGCATACAGCCTACAACAAAGCTGAATTGTCACCTTTGGATTCTGTGTATGAAGAACTTTAAAAAGCCAGTAGTTACTCAACAGATAACAAATGGAACCATTTAAACAGAAGTTCATAAAACTCAACACAAAGTAACTTAGTGAGAAGTGCCTCAAAAAACTCATATAACCTGAGCAAACAAGCACATTATTTTATGACATTTGGAAAAGTAAAGCTTGATTTTATTTGGTTGCTTTCTCTGACACAACGTTTCCATATATTGTGTTACAAACGCCATTGCTGTCACATGGCTAAAAAGTACAGATTTGAATATTAAATGGATTCTTTAGTGAAACTAAAGGCAGGTTTACAATTGCCTTTTCAATGTGCGATTTTGCATGGCTCCCCACAGCTGGAACTTTGCCATCCATTCAAGCACTCACTTGGTAGCGTTGGTTCAAAAAGAACCACTGACAGTTGGAGGCAGTGAGCAGTTCTAGTACCACTTTCTGCAGCCCCTATTCATTCTCTAAGCGGCAGCCACAGGGGGAAACTACATATAGCGCCTCCCCAAGTGGCTTTTCTGGCATGAGGATTAGCTAAATGCGTAACCTTAAAAACAGTAAGGCAGCGCATCACAATGCACACACTACCATGTGTTGTACTCTAAAAGTAAATACCTTGTGTTTTCATTGTGTGTTGGCAACCTATTAATTTGAATAGGCTATCTTAACTAACACATGTTCATGCACAACATAACACGTTAACACATTGCACCAAAACTAGCCACTCTGCTCTATTATTTCTATTGGTAGATTTCGTGACGGTGACAACAATACACCATGCCGGTGTAAAGTGTACAAAAACACCTAATGAAAGCCCATGTGAAAATTGTCACTATTCAGTCAGATAAAACAAGGCATTTTCTGCCTGATTCATTTCGATTACAGATAATGAATAACAACACCACACTGTAATCATAACCACCCAGATTAAAAAAAAAATAACAAAAATGGAAAACTTTATGATCACATTTTACCTTGTAAAGGCACTAGTTTTGATATAATGGTGGAAAAGTAGTAACATTTTATCTATTACTTATTACTCTTACTATTGATGCTACAGCAGAAAAATGTAGCAATGTGTTTCATAATTACATTTAAAGTGTATTATATGTACAGTCCAAATATTTTTGTGTGTTTTAGACAGGGTGGGTAAGAGTTAAAACTCGAGGCAGGTCCTTATTGCAGGAAGAGATATGCATGTCCCTTCAGCAAAAAGTATTCTTACCTGCATGATCGCTGCTTATCTGTCAAAATTTGCTGAAAAACTCACCGTTTGTTGCTGATGATAACACTTATGCACATTGCACCACCCCACAATGCAGATGCAATATTGTGGGGTGCTGCATTTTTTAAAAGAGTCATGCAAACTTTTTTGTCAATTGTGGTGCATTACATACAGAAAGAATAACCAGAGGGGCGTTTTGGCATACCATATAAAACATATTTACTCCAAATAGGAAAGATATCAATAGTACAAAAGGTAATATTAGTTATCCACATAAACTGTAGAGTTAGTAGCCCAGGTGTTTTACAGTCTTTTTTTTTTCATAGTAATCGCAACAGATTATCATTGTTTGGCGTCTTTCGCTGGTTTGTTTCTTCAGGGGACTTAAGAGACTTTTAATTGAGGAGTGATCACTTGGTTCTGTTTAACAAACTGGTTAGTTGTAGAGAGAAAGACAAAGATGTTCTTTGTTACATGGGATACCCTGATATATAATGTGGCGGAAAATTCTGTATATTGTTTGCTTAGTAGCGCCCAATGGGAAACGATGGAAAGGAAAATCATTCAGAGTGCCAAATTGATAGTTTAGTTGCTCAGGTTTGTTAATTTTCAGTGACAGCTTGTAGGAATTGTGGTGCATTGGCTGTCTATTCCTTATGAATGGGCTGCCTTAACACATTTACACTTAGCATATTTTAATGAATGATATAATGGGCAGTTACCCATGTGCAACACAATGGAATGGTTTAGTGCAGGGGTCTGCAACCTGCGGCTCCGGAGCCGCATGCGGCTCTTTAGCCTCCTTGTTGTGGCTCCCTTCGGCTGCCGCGGGGAGATCTCTGATGGGGGATCCCCTTCCTCCCAAGACACTGCGGAGGAGGGGGATTCCCTATCCGGTGTTCTAATGAAAAAAATCTACCAGTGAAATAAATCTACCACGGGGCGTGTACAAATGGGTGTGTACAATGACATCCCCCCTCCTTTGAACCCCAATTGCTCTGGAATGGGGAGATGTACAAAACCAAAAATGTAGGTGCAAGTGGGGGACACCTGTGACTAACACCCCTAAAATTTAATTGTTAGGCTATCATCAGAACATAAAGAACTCTGCCCATCAAAAAAATCTACCGTTACACATTGCTGGAGGCACCTGAACCCCAATTTCTCTGGAACAAGAAGGGGGTACAGGTGAACAAAATTAGAGGTGCAAGTGGGGGACACCTGTGGCTAACACCTCCTAAAAACTCCACCCATCAAAGAACCCATACCCTGTTACACATTGTTGGAGGCTTCTAGCACCTAAACCCCAATTTATCTGGAAACGGGGGTACAGGTGAAAAAAATTTGAGGTACAAGTACGGGACACCTGTGGGTAACACCTCCTAAAAATTCATAAAAACTCTGCCTATGAAAAAAATCTACCCTGTTACACATTGCTGGAAGCATCTAGCATCTGAACCCCAATTTCTCTGGAACGGGGGGGAGGCGGTACAGGTGACCAAAATAGAGGTGCAAGTGGGGGACACTTATGGCTAACACCACCTACAATTGAATCGCTAAGGCATGGTCAGAAAATAAAGAACTCTGCCCATCAAAATAATCTACCCTGTTACACATTGCTGGAGGCTTCTAGCACCTGAACCCCAATTACTCAAGATTGGGGGGTACAGGTGAACAAAATTAAAGCTGCAAATGGGGGACACCTGTGGCTAACACCCCTTAAAATTTAATCGCTAAGGCATCGTCTGAACATAAAGAACTCTGCCCATCAAAAAAATCTACCCTGTTACATTAGAAGCCTCCAGCTTCTAATGTAACAGGATGATACGTTGGAAGCTGGAGGCTTCTAGGGGCATAGTTCAGTGTTTAATTTATTTCAAAGTAGGCCTACACATGCACACTTCTTGTAACAGGTAAAATTAAAAAAATATTAAAACTTTTAAAAGTTTATAAACTGTGTTATGTTTTGCGGCTCCAAACTATTTTTCTTTAGTGGAAGAGGAGGCAAAATGGCTCTTTTGATAGTAAAGGTTGTGACCCCTGGTTTAGTGTGAATGTGCCCTCATTCTCAACAAAGTGAAGGAATTTACAGCTGTTACCAGGACAGTTTTTTTCAGTGCAAGATTCCCCTCAGCTCTTGTTCTGGTAACAACTCAACATATTCAAATCATGTTTGTCTTGGCAACAGTGGCCACCAATGCAAATTGAAAGATTAAATCTACTTATCAGAGACACAGAGAGAAAAAACAAACTTTACAGAGGGTGTATTCCTTTTGTGTCAGAAACATTTATATTTTTTATATTCCTGGATACACTTTTACTATTTCCAACTTAAAGAGGAACTAAACTCAAAACTGCCAGAAAAAAAACACTTAGCTTCAATCCCGCAAGGCAGTCCGATCCATCGGGGGGTCTTGCATCTGGTCCCGCATCGTTCTGGCATCTGTCCTGGAGCGGGCGCTCTGGACGCCGCCATCTTCTCCACTTCTTCCTGGTTCTTCATCTTACCTCACCCGACCTAGGCGCGAGATCAGGTGATGTAGGATGAAAAAAAAATTTATTTGCGCGAAAAGGCTCGGGCATGCGCAGAAGGAGCGCAGAAGGAGCACCCAAGAGAATGAATAGGAGTGCATAGCCTCCCAGGATACCTACGTCACGTATCCCGGGAGGCTTTTCACTCCCATTCATTCTCGATCGCCTAGGCGAAAAAAAAGGGTGTTGCACCTAAAAAAACAACAGAATTTTTACTTTACATAAAAGGGTTGTATACCCTTTTATGTAAAGTGAAAGCTCTGACTTTAGGTATGCTTTAAGGCCTCTGAAATCTGAGTGCAGTTTGTATTGTTGCATGAACTTTGTAAATCAACCAGCAGAGAGAGTCAGTGACACATTTCTCTTCATTTCATGAAATACAGTACAGCAGACTAGAGGTGACTCATTTGTTCCAGATCACACAGATCAGAAAATGTTTTCCTATATAGACATTGAGACAGTAAATTTTATTTGTTCTTGTAATTATGTTTGGTGTTTTAAGCTACAACAACAACAGAGTAATATTGTACTTATACAGTGACTGATATTTTACTGGATTACATGTAGGAGAACAGAACCATTTAGTAGTGTGACAGCTGGCATAGGGTGATATCCCCAATAAAGAATATCATCGCAGGTACAAAACAATGCTGCTCAATATAAAAAGAAAATGAGGTTTATTGTCCAGTTTCAGGTAAGTAATACAGCAGATGTCCACCTTTTACTATTGACCAACTGGGCAGCTCCATAAATGACCATGGTGACATGTAGTATTAAGTTCAGTCCTTGGCAGAAAACAAGGGACAAATGGGAGGATCTGCTTGTAAGGCTACATACACACTTCAGATAATTCTCGTCCGATAATCGAATCTGGGATAGTATCAGATGAGAATCTGGCGTGTGTACAGTGCTCGTCGTGCATCATTCATGGATTCGTCCTGGTGGATCCACGAACAGCAAACGATCATTTGGGTGCCGCTGTGTTGTTCCCCCCTCCCCTTTTCAAAGAGCAGAACAGTGCTGTATGTACAGCGCTCATTCATGCATCTTTCAGTCTTTTGTGCATGCATCTTTCAGACAATTATTGAACGTGTGTAGACAGACAGTTGTGCTTTTGGCAGATTTGCCAAACTGAGGCCAAAGAGCACCATGCCATATACTGTACATGCATGAATCAAAAATTATTAGTCTGTGCTCATAAGACCCTTATACTCTGCATCTGCTATAGCACAGCAGATAAAAATCCAATTTTATTAGTTCACACCTAATGTTATTTCCTATGTACTTATATGAACCCTGGCTATGGAGTAGTGCACTTCTCTAAATCAATACATGTTGGTATTTAGGGAAAAGTTAATGTGAAGAAGGGTATTCTTTGAGAGCACTTCTCTCTTTTGATGCTAGTAGTGGACCTTACAGAGGTAAAATCCATCTATAATTATTGCTCTATGCGTCTTAATAGATACAGTTTTAGTCAAGTTGAAAAGTCACATCTAACCACTAGAAAAATAAATATGCTAGAAACCTGCATATTCCCAATAAAACTATATTTAAATAGTTGATCCAGCGGAAGGTAAAAAAAGATCTCCTTTAACGAATGGTTCAATTATTCCCCACAGGGGAAATTAATTCCTTCCTGATCCCATGAGGCAATCGGATGTTCCCTGGGTCAACAGTTGCTAGTGTTATTCCTTTTAAAATTTATCATCCAGTTATATTTTGTTCTTCTAGAAAAGCATCCAGCTTTTCCTTAAAGCAATCTATAGTAGTTGCTAAAACTATTTCCTGAGGGAGCCGATTCCACATTTTTACAGACGATATTGTGAAGAATCCCTTCTTTTTCCGGAGATTATATTTATTTTTTTCCAGATGCAAAGAGCATGCATGTTGTTAGCATCCAAGTGCAAAACTTTACATTTCTCAATATCAAATGTCATTTGCCACTCTGCTGCCCAATCAAACAGTACATTCAGGTTTGCTTATAGATTATAGACTTCCTGTATGGACTAATTTCTATTACATAGTTTAATGTCATCTGCACACACAGAAATCCCAAACTCTATATCATTTTTTAAAGATGTTAAACAGTAAAGGTCCCTACACTGAACCCTGGGGTACACCACTAATAATCTTAGAACATTCAGAGTATAAATCATTAATAACTACTCCCTGGTTGCGTTTTTGAAGCCAGTTCTCTATACATTTACAGATTGAATTTTCTAAACCTAACTTGCACTGTCTGTGGGGTACGGTGTCAAATGCTTTAGCAAAGTCCAAGTATACTATATCAACTGCTACTCCACTGTCTACCTGTTTACTTACTTCCTCATAAAAAGAGAGTAAATTTCTTTGACAACTTTGATCTTTCCTAAATCTATGCTGACTATTACTTATAAAATCTGTCCTTATTTCACTGCAGTTACACTGCTAAATATGAATATAAAACTTTATCACAACCACCTGAATTTTCCATGTTGTCCCAAATAGTCACCATTATTCTTTCAAGACACTACCCTTTAAAGAAAAGGGTGGATAGTAAAACATAATGATTAGGCTTTCAACCCAGATTAGTATGTCACCCTTCAAGTTTTCAAGTCCAGCCAGTAGTACTGTTCTGCCACAATGAAGACCTAAATAATCCAACAATTACAATTGTTCAGAAGAATGAAGAATTGTACTAGGGGATGACTCCTAGATAAGTTATAAGGAATCAAGTAGAATGGGAACTTTGTTCAGTTTTTTTTATTCCTGCTAAAACATCAAAAGATAAACAAGCCAGATGGTCTTAAATAAAAAATTGGAAATTATTCTAATATACACGAAAATGTGAAAGATTATATCAAATTGTTGAAATGTCAAAATATGTATTGTCTGTAGGTATGAGCAATCAGATCTGTCAGGTCATATTGTCCATGTATCCTGTCAGCAGCACTGAATAAAAAGTCCCGTGCTTATTTACATGGCATTGGAAACATTCCCATAGTAGATGCTGATACCAAGAGGAGATTTTTATGTGGTGACTCCAGGAGTGCTAAGCAGTGCAAGCTATTCTGGGTCAATGAACAGACTGGGATGTCTAAACAAACTTACTTGGTAATGATGTTTCACTGCTGACTAATGTTGGAACATGTCAGGGCTTACAGCCTACTAACATTTTGTACTGGTTTATTTTTGATCTTGCTAACTGGAAGCCACACCGACTTACATGGTAGCTCCTGAAATAACCTGATTTTGAGCAAACCAGCCTGTCAACAATGACAGAAAACAATGTTGTTTCATGAAATAAGAAGAAAAATGCACACACTTTTTACAGCTGCCTGTACAGTATTACCCTCAATCACACAAAACGTAAAAGCACATATGAGGGATTGATCTTTTATACCTAACTAGAGATAGATATGGGCAACCTGCCAAATCTCACCCATGGAAAAAAAGAAAAACAATTTTCAGTCTACAGCTGTTCTGGCTGGTATTGTCAGTGCTCTTCCCAGTTTGAGTTTGAAGAACAAAGATTTGAACTAGGAAGCTGTTACTGGGCCTTCCTTTCTCCAGATGATCAAGACTTTTTTAGTTACATTTTTTAATTTCAGGATTATAGGAAATACAAGAAATAAGACCTTAACATAGAGGAGAGAACACAGCTCCCCAGAAAAGAAGGGACTTCAAGTGAAGTAAGTATTAAAAAACAGGCATATAGCAAAAAAGACAAAGTCAAATGTCTCTCATTCCCTCAACTATAAACAACATGCAGAGTGATAAGAAAAAATACAATAATAACACATCCAGTCGAGTGTTTAGGAATGATAGGATAGATCTGTCAAGAAGGCAAGAACCTGGGAGCAGAGATACAGATGAAGGTATAGACAACATGCAGTGTATAGGCAACATGGTCGGTAAACTTCATAAAACAGACCTGGTGTGTCCACCTGGTTGACCCAGATTTTATATTATTTCTCTGGGGCTTCTCTGTTATGTAAATGGCTTTTTTACATTTAATAAAAACTTTATATGTTTTATAGATTACTAATTCCGGTACTATTATTCTATTATAAAGCAGAGATATTCACTGAAACATTCCCCGATGGAGAATCAATTGATGCCATTGAAGCACATAGCCTGTAAGGATTTTCATTAGGAAATGTTTCAGTGAAAGTCAGATTCACTGCTTTATAGATAGTACACATGCTCTGCAGTCACTACCTAGTAACTACCGTTTGTTTCTATGCGGTGTGTTGCCAGGTGTGTTTAAGGTAGATCTTCCAATAAAATGTACAAATGTCTGTCTACTCTTCCCCTGTAAAATTTAGATAAATCTAAAAAACACAAATCAAACTTTATATGGAGGGCATTCTAGTAAGATTTACCTTTTTCAGCTCCCCCAGGATCCCACTGATTAAATGTGAAATGAGATTACCATCACAGCAGTCAATAAATGGGGTATGATGGAGATATTTTTTTCTCCTTGTATCTTTTGTAACTCTTTTCTTTTTATATTGGCAGAATGGTGGGGAGTTGTTCACTAGATAAAGAAAACATGGAAAATTCCAGATCTGCTTTAAACTGTAAATTGTGTAATGTAGTTACTGAGGAAACTGGAAGGAAACCCTGAACTTTGTAGACAAACAAAACAGATTCTGGACTGCTGCTTATTAATAAAAAAGAAAGAAAAGGTTTTATTACTGATTTGGATTAGCATAATGTTCCTACTTTATCACTCTACTATTTTTACCAAGGAGGAAGAATAAAAACATGCTTTTGGGTGTGAATGATCCAGAAGGTGACACAATAATATGTTACGTATTAATGCGGGAGTGTTTTCTCTATGCCCTCTGGAAACATGCATAGTGTGAGTGACTCAGCAGAACCTTTGCCTTCCAGTATCTCCAGTATATCGCAGTAAAACTAATGCAAGAAAACTTGTTCACCTTAAAGAGAAAAACTCCACTCCTAAAGAAGTGGCATCCTGCAATGTCCTGAAATCATATGTCCCTTTCCATTATAGCAGCCTTAATACACACCATGCACTGTATAAAGAATTCCCCCAAAATTGTAATTTCCTGCTTGGTTGGCTGGTTTTTCCAGAAATCTGAATAGGATTTACATCATAACTTATATGCACGGATGTGAATAAGCCCATATATATTACCCTTCACACTAAACTGCAGAATAGGATTTCCACTTGAAATGCACAGAATGCCTAGGTTTTTCTAAGTTAAAATGGACAAATGTGAATAGACCCTAGGATACAAATGGCATTGTAGGCATCATATACCAGATGATCTCTATTTCCTGGGGAAAATACTTTCTAAGGCCTACCTACTTTTAAATGGTTGTTTATAGAAAACTATCATTACTTTATTGATTATATTAAAAGCTGAGCCTTCTATTTAGAAATTAGTCTGCAAATGATATGGCAAAACAAAATGTTTTTTATTCAGAACAGATAAGTGTCGGAATCTGCAATATGTATTATGCACTTCTCTTTGTAGTATTGGTCTATGTGCTGGCCAGCTTTAGTTGCCAAGATATCTGCTGATCTTGGCTTCCCCTGCATGTGCATGGGAGTTACATCATACTGGTCCTGCCAATTAGCATTGCCGAAGTTAGCAAGGAGGAAGTGAAGAATGAAGGAGATGGTGGCACCCTACAACACAACAGGAACAAATGTTTATACTGGTGTTTAGGTCCGCTTTAGGAAGAACAAGTATAATGAATGACAGGCTAAATCTTATAAGGTTACCTTACCTATCATTCTGGTAAAAAAAATCTCTGAAACCTTTACATTACTTGAAAGAACAAGACCATGGATTTACTGAACAGGAAGTCCCATCTAGAAAAACCAGATGCCAGTCATAGGGAATCCGTGAGCATCAATTATAAAGAGTAAATTCAGGATAGCCATTATAAAGAGTAAATTCAGGATAGCCATTGTCATTAGGAAAAATAAAAAGTGGAAGGTGGAGCTTGTCCTGGTGGTGATGGCTCCTCAAAAGGAAGCACAAGCTAAATGATTGAGATTATAAACAGCTTTGCCTGTCCAAAAAATTATTTAAAAGGGTTGAATGTGACTACATTGGAAAAGACGGCTATGCCTCCAATAGTCAAAAGCCCCTTATGAATAAAGCTTAAGGCCCCATACATTCTCCATAGAAAGATGTCTCCATCTTTGATCAGGAATTGTGGATCATAAATAAGGAACCTTAGATTCCAAAAACCATGGAAATCCTAGTGCTGTGTAGCTTTTTGGGCTGCCTTAACACAACACATATCTCATACCTATACCTTATCACACAGCATAATATTAACAGAGGGAACACATGTGAGGTCTAGGACTCCCTACATGTCTCTCCCCTGGACTGGCATGATGTAGTGATGTTCTAAACAACTTCAAATAGTGGGCTACAAAGAAAATAAAAAAGGACTACCAAAATTATTATTTATTCTTGAACAATTTTGATGTTAAGGGAAGAATCAGACAGTTTTGTATAATTTCCTAGGGTTAACCTTTAAGAAAAACAAAAGTATTTTAATACCAAGTAGCAGACAAAACTAAGTTCTCAGATCTGTTACACAAAATGTCTCCCAGGCTGGAATCATCTGACAAGTCACAGGGGTTTGGCTGTCTGCCCGTATTCTCCTCATATGACAAGTTCCTGGTCTTGTAACTTATTTAGTTATTATTTGAAATGGAGGATTCAATCTGTTTACAGGACAAGACTTGTAACTTGTGTGTTTATATGAAACAGGATATGTATGCTACTGGAAAAAGGGACCCGAGGAAGGTGATGACATGAAAGTACATGGTGTTCCATAGGGCACACAGCACTGATTGCCCCAGACACTCGTACTCGTAGCATCATACAGATGTCAATTGTCGCTATACGATCTTTCGTGATTGTTTCCAGTGACAGATGAATGATCGAGCACTGTACACAAAGTGCTGTTCTGGAAGGAAGAGGGAGGAGGAAAAGTGAGTGGCACCTTGCTGTATTCTCCTCCATAGGAGTGAACAATTGTCATTCTCAATCCACAGTTCATCAATCTGCCATAGGGAGACCACTGTACAGTCAGATTTTTGACATGTGCAAAACTGATTTTCCGGTGACTATTATCTGATGTGTGTATGTAAATTATAACTAAGTTCAAATTAATGGTAAAAAAAATGCAGTATTTACTGCTCCCGGGCATCAACTTGCAACCCGATAAGTGCCAGGGAGTGACCCTTTAGATTTTTCAGGCATTCGCAAACACCTGCGCAGTAGTTTATGAGAGACTGCCAAAGGCCAGTAAACCAGTGCATTTTGTTTTCACTTTTTCATCTTAATATGAAACAATGGTTTTCAAATCCAAAGTTAATAGAGGCAGCATGATGTTTATTAAGAAACATCTGTTAGTTTGGATAAGGGCTACTGATAAACCATTAAAGTCATGCAAATGGGGGCTATCTAATGTTCTTACTTAAAAGGTATTCAGTAGAGATGGGTGAACATACTGAGACGTGTGCAACAAGTCTCCCTCTCTCTATATATTTTATGTGGTTTACTATAATTTGTTAATGGGTTCACCAAGTTCAGCTAAATCTGAATTCCACAGGACGTGAATACAAATGGCTGTAACCATAAACATCTGGTTTTAGCCAATAACTA
Organism: Pyxicephalus adspersus; assembly: GCF_032062135.1. Classification (NCBI taxonomy): domain Eukaryota; kingdom Metazoa; phylum Chordata; class Amphibia; order Anura; family Pyxicephalidae; genus Pyxicephalus; species Pyxicephalus adspersus. The sequence goes on from NC_092858.1 coordinate 149,864,266, forward strand.
ACATGTCCTCCGTTTACCTTAGTAATCAGCTCAAACCTGACAGTAGCAACCTAATATATTCACCTTCTGCCAGCCATATCTGCTTCACTGCTTTGAATCTGACTCTTCCTATATAATACATTCTAAGAACATTCAGCCACACAAATGTTATGTTTTTTACAAAAGAATGTTGGGTGTAATTTGAAGCTTTTGTACATATATTAAAAAAGACACACAAACTGTTTATTAATATACCCACAAGAGAAGACTATCCATTGTAGCCCAATGTGTCAATGACTGTATACATTTTATAATAGAAGGATCTGGAGAAATGTTGCATCTAGGGATTAGATAATGTTCAGTTTAAAGTTCACTAAATATGTTCCATGGTGGCAGTCGGGTCTTTTAGATAAGTAAAATCAGGTGTTTGTATACACTACATATTTGTGTAATGAAACTGGACTTTACATTCTAGGGATCGGCCTGTTCCTTGTTGAAGGCATGACCTGAAGAAAAATTACACAACAATCTCCTCCTTGTAACTCATGACTGTGAGTCAGCCAGGTGGAACGTTTTCTCTGTAAGGAAAGTAGCTCTAGAAAGTAAAAGTTTAACATATGTTTTTTTATAGGTTACTAATTCTAATTACCAGTTCATGTTAATACATCTCACAAAGGTAGGACAATATTGGTTCTGCTGCTAACTATACAAATGAAAGTAACGATACATAAAATATGGTAATACCCTCAGGTGGAGGTTAGACGGGTGGTAGGGTTTTGGTACGGTTTCGGCTTCCTCACGCCTATAAACTGCTACCTTAGGTTGAAATGCTGGATCTGGCAGCCAAGTGGATGTCAAGGTGCCAGTCACAAGGTAATTCCAGGTCTTCCTACCTGAACATAATCTAAAGAAATCAAAGTTAAATATAGTTCCCCAAATCTCCAATTTTTATTTAGCCTTTGCATTATTGCTGGGTGCACATCTATGCAAACCACTACAGCCCTGTTTGGTTTGTTGTCAGCAATCTAACACTCTCCTTTGAAGAGATTAATTAAGCAGATGCTGACAGAATCAGGCCACTATCTAATACAAATCCAACTGCCTCTCATTTAGCAAACAAACAGCTTTTCTGCATATTTGCAGCTCCTGAGCAGCCATTTGCAACAACTTCAAATGGTTTGCTTTGTGTTTGTACAGTCTATTCTTTTGAATGAGTTGCCCAACACACACAGAGTGTGCAAAGTGTGTTTAAGGTGCTAATAGATGAATGTCAAATCAATGCAACAAAGCATGTCTTGTGTGTTGCTGCATGTTGTGTTACCGCTCATTTCTTAATAGCAATGCCTGTTATTTGTAATGCACTAGTAGGAATACACCCTAACAGATTTTTTTATTACATATGACAGTACAGTATATGTGATATATTACTGTCACAGATATGTGACAGTTTTTCACTTAATACTTGCAATATGTGAAAATAGAACTCAAATACCGCTTCCTGGCCAAGAACAATAACAAGAAAAACAGTGCAAGGAAACAGGCAGGCCTTTATTCTCTATTCAGTGCAACAAAGCATGCTCAGGCACATGGTAATGTGCTGCCCTGCCTCCACTTAGACTTTTCCTGTGCATAAGTCAACTATGGCTTATAGTGAACCCAGAGTAAAAATGTCCACTTTTGTGTTCTGTGAATCTATCTGCCAGTTGGTATGTGACTACAGCTCTGCAGGGGCCCAGTGGTGACAGAACAGCTAGTGGGTAGAGCCACAGCATTTAATAGGAGACTCAAGAACTTCTGCTAGTGTGTTTTATTATCGCAATAGTACTTAATATACTACTAAAAAATACACACGCATTTACATACCTCTAGGACTAGCACCTTGTTATCCACTCAGAAGCCCCAAAGGTTATGCACATTTTTAATGAACTAGTTTTCAACTATATGGTAGAAGGTGGCATTGAACCATTCACCATGCCCATTTACTCTTTATGGGCAGCCGAAGGGGAGATGCTACATGTAGTGGGTCAACCAGAGGTACAGTATGCAGGTGTAGGCAAGTTGTAACTGCACCACAACCTTACCACCCATGTAAAGTGTTCCCTTCATATTTACAGTACCCCAATCCCCATCAAAAACAACAGGGGTAGGATGAAATATACCTCTACCAGTTATTGGAGGTATGGGAGAAAGATCTTTCCAATTACACTGCTACTTGGTCTAATCCATGTGTCCTATACTAAATCATGTGCGCTGAATCCAAATCTGGAGTCTGATTCTGCCTAGGATCTTAATTTAATTACGCGTATAGACGCGATTAGCTACATTCACTCGTTCTGCAGTTACAATGTAATCTCTATACATAACTAACTTTTGCCTCAAAGTTCCATGACGTTACAAAAATGTAGTTTTATGTTGCAACAACATATACAATTACACATATTTCACCTGAGTCCTTGTTCAACACACATGTACACTTCAGAAGTGTTTCAGGCACATGCTTTTGCGATTGGGGCTCTCCGCTGTCTCCTGTTGCAGAAACCAGCAATAGTCGCCCATCATGTTGGGGTTGCACCGGCCTTGATATCTTGTTTCCATAACAGACATGTCCTGGTTGAACCTCTCCCCCTGTTTATCACCCAACTTTGGTGGGAAGAAGTCCAGATGGGAATGTAAGAAACGAATTTTAAGTGACATTCGGCAGCCAAGTTGATCGTATGCTGTCAGCATGCTGTTCACGAGTTCAGCATGGTTTTCAGCTTGCTGGTTGCTCAGAAAGTTTTGTGCAACTAGCACAAATGAATCCCAACCAACAGGTTCAAGTGGGTTGAGTTTGTCACTGAATGTGGCATCACGCATCAAATTGCGGATTTGGGGTTCAACAAAAATGCCTGCTTTCAGTTTAGCATCTGTTATATCTTTTCCAAACTTGTCCTTCAGATACTGAAAACCCATACTATCACGATCCATTGCAACAACCTTTTTCAATAATCCAAGATTAATATAAAGTGGCAGAAGGTAAACTTTCTGTGGATCATGGAGTGATTTATGCTTCATGTTGTACTGGCCAACAGTGTATTCAGGTCTGGGTGACCATTCTTTCATTTTGTAATGGTTGCTGTCATCACAACTGTTCCACAGGCACAGAAAGCACATATATTTTGTATATCCCAATTGCAGGCCAAGAAGGAGTGCCACCACCTTCAGGTCACCACAAACGTTCCACTTGTGTTCTGAATGGATAATCAATTTCAAAATGAACTCCATGGATTCGTATGTCTCTTTCATTCCCTCGGCATGCGCAAGAGGAACAGAAGGTCTTCCATTTACTTTATGCACCAATACAGCTTTCAAACTCGCTTTGCTCGAGTCTATGAACAATCTCCACTGGTCTGGTATGTATTCGCAACCTAACTCCATCATCAGACCACTCACGTCGGTACAGAAGCAAATGTCATTTTCCAGCTTGTAATAACCTGCAAGCTTTGTGTGACAATCACAAAAGTGGAAAGTTATTGTTCCTTTTAGTAGCAAATTCCACTCCTTTATTCTGCAGGCTAACAGTTCAGACCTCTCTTTTGACAAAGACAGCTTCCTTACTAGATAATTTTTTAAAATGTGGCTTACCCTGTTAAAATTGGTTCATAACATTCATTAACATCGACATCATCCTCCTGTTCCTCATCCTACACCCGACATGTCACTGTCAGTAACAACAGATGTAGGAGGCACTGGCACTGAATTCTCTGCATCCTGTGGCACTGGCTTCAGAGCAGATTCACAATCAGGATAGACGATTTTTTACTTAGGCTTTTTCGAAAACCCAGCAATTTTACTCATACCGAAGTAGCAGTCTGAGTGATGGTCGTTTGGCTCACGCCAAACCATAGGCACAGCAAAAGGCATTTTATTCCTTTTCCCATTCCACCATTGTGTTAGGCCAACGTAACACACCTGACAGCAGACTGACTCACTATGGTCTAGCTGTACTATCGATTAAGATGGTTTCGCACTGGAGACAAGCCCTTGGTCAATATCGCCTTAAATACCTATTTCTGACGTCTGCTTACTGACTTGCCCAGACATGCCCAGCTGCTGCTGGAACATGCATGCCACCAATAGAATAATTTCTTTCTGAGCAACATTAACAAGGAACCTATTCAATGACAGTTGCTTTTGCCTCTTTTTGAGGATTTCATGGAAATTTCATTTTCATAAAGCATTGTTTTAAAACAGATTCATCGTTCACACTGCTACAGCCTTACTCGGGTGGTGCTGATATACAAAATTTTGTACTCTTTCCCATATTTTAAACATCTTCCTATTCTCATTTGAAGTAAGGGATTCCTCCATTTTTTTTTTCTCCTCCTCAGACGATATGTCTCCCATAAACTCTTGCTGTTGCTTGCGATGCAGATCAGTCAGTTCATCAATGGTCAGCTCCTGGTCATGTTCCTCCACCAGTTCTTGGATGTCATTCTCATTTACCTCCAGTCCCATGGTCTGGACACAATTTCCGCAACAACTGGTGGCTCCGGTTCAAACCTCTCCAAGTCATATTCATGAACATAATCAGACATTCAGTTTCTTCAAGCAGAATTGAGGGTTTTCTTGGTGACCCCATCCCAGGCTTTATCAATGATCTTGAGGCAGGTAACAATGTGGAAATAATGTTTCCAAAACTCTCGAAGGGTAAAGTTGGTTCCATCGGCTACCTCAAAGCATTACTGAAATAATGCTTTGGTGTAAAGCTTTTTAAACTTAGAAAAGAGTTGGTCCATGGACTGGAGTAGTGGAGTTGTGTTGGGAGGAAGGAACTTGACATTAATAAACTCAAATTCTTCCAGTAAGTCTTAAGGCTTGGAGAATGAGCAGGAGCATTATGTATAATCAGCAAGACTTTGACAGTGGAAGATTTTTTTCTAAAAGGTACTTCTTTACTGCAGGACCAAAGACCTTGTTGATCCACTCAACAAAATAGATATGTGTTACCCAAGCCTTGCTGTTGGATGTCCACATAATGTTTAACTGACTCTTCTGCACCTTGCAATTCTTGAAGACTCATGGATTCTCTGAATAATACATGAGCAGGGGCTTGACTTTAAAATCCCTGCTTGTATTAGCACACAAGAGGGTGAGATGGTCTTTCATGGGATTGTGACCAGGCATTGCATACTCTTCTACTGTGATGTAGGTCCTCTTTGGCATCTTTTTCCAAAAAAGTCCAGTCTCATTGCAGTTAAAAACTTGCTGCCGCAGGTAACACTCAGAAACCATGAGCTTCTGGAACTCAGCAGCAAAAGTTTCAGCGGCCTTAGCATCGGAAGTTGCAGCCTCACTTTGTCTTACAACACTAAAGATTCCACTTCTCCTCTTAAAGTTATCAAACCATCCTCTGCTTGCCTTGAAACCTTTGTTTTCTGTTGAGGTACCTGGAAGTTTACTTTTGAGGTCGGCGTACAAGGCCTTTGCCTTCTCGCAGATAGTGTTCTTAGTCACACTATCACCTGCGAGTTGCTTCTTGTTTAACTATATGAGAAGCAACTTTTTTTACATCTTCCAGAACTTGTGGTCATTGCTTTGATGCTCTTGTAGCTCCTTTTGCTGCATCTAGCCTTCCTATTATTTAGTTTGTGCTTCTTGATGATTTCCTTCTTAACGGCCACCGTAATTATCGCCTTTTTACCCCCTTCCTTTTCAACTTTCTAATTCCTAGGGGCCATTGTTAGGGGCCACAGAGTACAGTACAGTGCTATAGAACAGCCAATATTGAGAACAATCATGCAGCATCTAGGAGAAAAGGATAATCGGAGCATTTATGGTGACATGCACTGTACTTGTATTGCAAGACCTCGCTCGTTTATCAAGGTAAAATTTAATAAACACATTTGCTTGACTCTCAAAACACTCGCACACTAAGTTACTTGCAATTCAAGGTTTTACTGTATATACCGTGTTTCCCCGAAAATAAGACCTACCCCGAAAATAAGACCTAGCAATTTCCCCCCCAACCTGCCCTAATATAAGACCTACCCCGAAAATAAGACCTAGTAGAAAAAGAAAGAAAAAAAATACTCACCGAGCGGGAGACAGCGGGCGTACACACTACATGAATATGGTAAGTGTTTTTTTCATTAAAAAAAGTATATAAGACCTACCCTGAAAATAAGACCTAGTGTGTTTTTGGAAGCCCAAAAAAATATAAGACAGTGTCTTATTTTCGGGGAAACACGGTACTTATATATATATATATATATATGCAAGATGCACTTCCTGCATCTCTGAAACAATTGCATCGTGAGTGTACATTATTGGTGATTATCTTGCTGATTGATTGTTGATCTGTCCTAAATTGTTTTCTAACGACAGTAATTTCACGTTGTGTACGTAGCCTTTGGGTTTCTCAATGTCAAGATTCCGTTGGTTGTCAGGATACCTGGCAATCATGGCTTCCCCTGTGGTTGTCAGGAAGGAATAATTTCTTGCATGCCTGCGCAGGAGTCGCGTCAACCTGTACTGGCCAATCAAGATGTCTGAAGATGACAATGAGGAACACTTCGATGGAACACTGTCAGATGAGTATAGTGTGGTTTAGATGCCAGATTTCCTTCCGAAATGAAGGTTCCTGATTGTCTCAGGTTAAAGTCTGCACAACTGTCTCGTGACGTCACACAGAGATACATCCTATTAGATTACTGAATGATTGACAGCTAACCAGCACTGCTGTTTCCTATGGAGCATTATGTCTCTGTCCCATCCTCCCCTCTCCATAGAACAAAAGACAATGTATATAGGCTCTTCGTGGCAGGGTCCTCCCTACTCCTGTGTCACTGTCTGTATTTGTCTGTCACTTGCAACCCCTATTTATTGTACAGTGCTGCATATTATGTTGGTGCTATATAAATCCTGTTTATTAATAATAACATGTAGAAAGCTCATTTATTCTTACTGATACTGGAATTGGGAGCTTCCACAGTCCTGTGCTTCACCCGATTTCCACTTCCCTTATTATATTATATGTTACACATTTCGGAACTGACAACGAACCTAATGTGTTAGTTGCTGGGCATAAAGTTATCAGTGGATTTCACACTTGTGTGTTCTAGGCCCTAGAAACAATCAGTATTTGTGTTTCATAACACAAACTTCACCAAAAACAACGCAGAACCAGGAAGTAGAAACTGCAACTCTTCTGACAGGACCTCCAGAATCTGCCAGACAACCCCAGCAACAACATTGCATCACATCCCTCCAATCACCGATCACCACATCCCACCCCCTCTATGCAAACGACTGGAATTTTCTAGATAACTAAAGCTCTGTCTACGCCCTCTGCCTGGTATCCCTCCGCGCCGGTGTTTTGTGAGGTAACGGTTTTTCTTTTTTTAAAAACATATTTATCATTTCAAACGGCTTATTTTGTTCACCATTCGTTAATGTAGGTTGCTAGGACTGGCTGTGTAAGCGGGAAAGAGCGAGTATCTTCTAGATTTACGGGAGCTGCCCCGCCCTGTTCCCTGAGCTAGGGATTTTTTAGTGGCGCACGAGCACATGACTGGTGTGGCTGTGATGAGTCATTCCCCTACAGTATATATATCGGTGACAAGAGAGCGCCAGCCATAGAGAATATATTTTTGAGATCCTTGGTCGTGTTAGGAGAGACAACTGATTATATTTATTTCTTGAAAGAGCGTCTCTATTAGGTGAGTGTCATCTGTCGGGTTTTTCCTGACAGTTTTATTGTAATATTTGCGGTAGTAGTGGCGTCTTTGTTTGGGGTTTGGCGGGAACTGTGCTGCGTGTATGGTAATAGGCCGGCTGCATTGTCACTGTTCTATTGATAGAGATACTGCTGGGTTAGCTTTGTTATAAAGGGTTGTGTTTAATGATCGTGGGGAGATATCTGCTGCCATGTTCACGCTTTTACTTTCTCTTTACCCTATTTCACCAAGCTGATAATTTATTGTATCATTCCCTTTAGGAGCTCCTAAAACGAACAAGAATTGTCTGAAATGTAGTAAGGATTTTAATCTGCTGATGGCTTGTTGGTATAAATGTCTGATAATATAACCGAGGGGGCATTGTTTCTGTTCGGCTCTGGAACTACATGTCCCATCATGCCTGGCCTAGCTAATGGTTCTATGAGGTTTTTCAGCCATTCCCAGCTCTAGGGTTTCCCTGTATAGTTTTGCATAGTGTGTGTGTGTGTGTGTGTGTGTGTGTGTGTGCTTTGTTTAGTACGCCCCCTAGTGTTGTGCTGCCGTGTATAGTGCCTCTGTTTGACAGGACTTGTTCTGTGGTAGATCCAGAGCAGTGTTCTCCTGATCCCCCATTTAGCTGATTACTTTCCAAAACCCACCTGGCTGCTTTTGGGTGACTACTAGAAAGTTGTGTCTATACAATTTTTATAAAAAATTTGAGAATACTGCTGATTGTATGTGTGACAGGAAATGGCTTCTTGCATATATTTTACTATACTCATCTATGTTGTGTTTGATACCTCTTTCATAATATAATAGCTGACATTGCATTTTTTATTTTGGTTGTGTAATCAATGATGTATTTTTTTTTTTGTGCTCCGCCTGAGAGGTGGTTTTTAAGTCAAAAATAACTTTTTATTGCATATTGCTAATTCTTTGTTGCACTTTTGTTTGCTGCAGTACTTACGGTATAGTAAATTAAAGTTTGTTGCACACTGAACAACTTGTTTCCTTGTGTTTTTGGTATGTGATATTATTCTTTACTCCTTTTAGGTCATTGGAGGTCTCTTCGCTTTTGATTTAGGAATTGGAAGAAGCAAGTTGTTGCCCATAGTGATTGTTTTTATGTAAAGCTTGTAATCTTGTTGCTATTGCACTACATGCATGGTTGTACTTTTTTGGAAAACTAAAATTTCAGTCACTGTGGCTAACAATATCTATTATGTTTTTATCTGCCCTTAAGGTGGTGGGCAGCTTGACATGCTGAAGCTACTTCACATTACTATTACAGGTTCGAAAAGCCAACTTCATTGAATGGGCTACTTCCTAATTGATTTAGGATTACGGCATTGGGAACCTATGGTTTCCAAAGAAAGTTTGTATGCAGTAATGTGTATTAAAATCCACCCATTTTTTGTTTTTCCATAGCCATACACATTTAAGGAACCTATAAAAATTACTGTAAAAGGTAATGTGTGTAAGTGGGCCATACTGTATTTCAAGAACTTGCCAGATAGTATTTTGTGTACCCACTGGATATGTTAAGTGCTGATCTGTGGTAGCTCCTACTGAGCTCTCAGACAGTTTTAGGGCACACAAATGGCTGCAGCAACACTTCCCCTTATTTCAGCAAAATGTTGACACCAGGGGGTATTGGAGCTTAGACAGGAAAGAAGGGGGTACTGTAGTGGTATGGGTGGGTAGCATAAGTATTTGGTCCATGTAAGGAGTTTAGGTGGTTTACTTGGCAAACATCCAAGAGTTAATTAAATAATTAAATGAAATAAGGTGAGGTTGTGCTGACTTCAGCCATTTAATAGCGTGAAGGCAAAAACCTATTTTTGTAACACATTTTTCACCACATTGACAGGGTTCGGTGAATTTTCCTACACTGGATGTCCTAGGCTTTGGTAATCAGACCAGAGTAGTGAATTATGAGCACACATTTCCACTGTCTTGATGTACAGTGATAGAAGAAAAAACAAAAGCATAACTAGAACACTAGCATGCTTACTACTGTACCATTTTTAGGTTAGATTTATAAACCCTGGAAGATAAATTGATGGTGTAAACCCCAAGTGCATTTAAAAGGGTTTCAAGAAGGTGGTGTATTAATAATTAGTGGTTTTTTTTTTACACTTCAAGTCAATACAACAACAGCAATAACCAGTCAACAGTAGAATAAGCATGGGGTCAAACATAGTTCAAAACCTCTTAGGTTACAAAGTCTAAATACGGCAGGTGACAAAAGTTGTTTTCCAAGATGGACTATAAAAAATGTCGTACAAAAATGTTATTCACAGGTTTGAAACTTGTGAGGTATCTAGGCCTGTCAAGTTTAGAGTGAGATCATAAATGGTGGGTAGAGGTAATTTTTATTCATTCACCCCCTTTGTAAACATTTAGAATTTCATTTGAAGCAAAGGTTAAAAGAACAATGAGTGGAAGGGTCAGGGTTCCCTGCTTGAAATATATGTGGTTATAATCAAACCATGGGTCCCATGTGTTGTAGTACTTGTGAAGGTTATATTTAAGAGTAAAGGTTAATTTGTCTTATCCAGTTAAGGTTGTTTTTGGTGAACTCCAGGGGAATGATGAAAGCTTTCCAGTAACAACCAATGCTAATCCAAGCAGCTAACAGGATATATTCAATTAGTCTAGTAACTGTTTTGGTGCTTTAACCTCCAATTGGGGAAAAAAACGTGCTATTTTTCTCAGGCTGTTAATCTGAGTGATGGCGCATTAGCCTGCGGATAAATGTGGATCCAAAAATCTGAACCCCAGGACATCTCCACCAAGCATGGAGTACTGTGCTAGTCTTCCCACATAACTAACATTTCAGTCTACTAACTCACTACTACTCACATGGGTCTAGGATTTCTGCATCTTACCCTGTTTCCCCGATTATAAGGCACTCTCTTATATTTTTTGAAATGCCAAAATATGCCCTGGGTCTTATTTCCAAGGGGATGTCTTATTTTTCCATGAAGAAGACTACAGTACACATTTATTGTTGAAAGTCACTCATGATCACTCATGTTCCATTGATTGT